>NC_137615.1:12498227-12655727 GCF_963280865.1 Gymnoscopelus braueri
GAAAAGTTCATTTTCAGTTCTAATGTGAGCGCGGCACAGATGAGCTAAGGCAAAAGTAATATGTGCAACCATCTGTTAGGAATTACCATAAATAGACACAGAGGTCGCGCCCTTTCTGTTGGTAATGTGCTGAATCGAGGATATCACAGAAAAAGTTGGACAAAAATATATTACCGTTTGCTAAGAATGCACAGAGGGGAGGATGAGGGCTTGACCCATCTTCCCAGCGATGCAAATTAGCGCTCTTTGAGAAAGCAAGAAAAGCCTGTGCTGTTAAAAGGTACAGTTTAATTTGTAATTTTGACGGTTATCTTTTTATGATGTGTCTTATTTTCACTGTTATGTAACGTGTACAGTACATAAACAAGACTAACCTTTTTACAGCCCCAGGGGTCTGTACTTTTCCCTCTATACACCAAATCTCTGTGCCGAAAATCTACAAGCTCACGTTGTGACAAATTGTGAGCCTGTGTAGATCTGCTATTTGCAAGTTCTCAGTCGCCATGACTGATTTCAGCTAGCATGTCTTCTGTGGACGAGTGTTGGGCAGCAAAAATAGCCCATCTACAGGCTCTCAATGCATAGGCTATTTTCGGTACTTCTTTTAAAAGATTAGGGCATTTGAGGTGGTCAAGCTATTAACTGCCAGAGTATATACACAATCTACCCCCTTCCCTGCCATAGAAAATACATTGCAAAAATAGGTAAAATGTGAATTTTGTCTCCGTTTATTTTTTAACATTGAAGTGAATAGATGGGTTTCCGCGCGACGTCATCACAGAGCAGAGTGCGCAATCTGCGCATGCGCGGGGGAGAACGAACCGGAAGCGCCATTCACTCTATTGTTATTTTCGGGATTTAGATAGGCATAATGCTGCTATTTTAGGCATAATAGGCATAATGCTGCTATTATATACAAACAGATCCAACTTCCGACAAATCATTTTGATTGAGTAAAGAAGATATTACAAACTGCATCATTTAATCTACTTTCATTAAACCTGGTGAAGACCATTTATGTTATGGGTAATAGGGTATAGGATATTTTTAGGGTAATAGCGCCCTCTACAGGCTCATCCCGCCACTGCGCGCGCATCATCCTCTCATGTTTACAAACAGGAAACCCATCTATAGAGCAAAACATCTTTGCATCGCGTTATCTCCTGCTTCCTTTGTGATAAACGAAAAATTAAAAAAGCCAAAAAAAAAAAAAACGGACGGATGGACGTCGACGGATGGCTGATCCATGCAGAGAAAAACGAGAAATCTCGTCAATGGCAGGTAAAGAGTTAATATGTTTAGATAGAAGCATTTTCGAGGATATTTCATAAAAGCAAAGGTTAAAGTTAAATTCCCTCACATGGTTGGCAGTATGTAGAACAGCCGGAACAATATTACTAAAACATCATGATTTTACATATTGTGTCATTTATTTTAGGACACAGCTCTAGTGTGGGGGAGCTCCTTTCACACCGTTCCAGAAATCACATAAAAGGACTTGGCGATAAAAAAATAAGTCATGATATTTTATTTTGCTTTAATCCATGTATTTTGGCTGAATATGCACCTATTGTAACATGCCCAGAATAGGGATGCGAGTGTGCATGTGGTTAATTTCAACGGCTGTTTATGCCAAATGATTGTGTTATTGGCACCTTCTCCTTTTGGCCTATTTTGGAGAGGATCTGCACAAAATATCAAAATCATATCCTAAATAGAACATTATTCACAGGAGGAGAAAAAAAAAACGTGTTCTTCTATTGAGAAAGAAGAAGTAATCCAATCTCTGTGTCCTCCAGAAGTGACATCTTTGCCCATGCAGGTCCTTGGAAAAGTCTTGGGTGTGCGTTAAAACCAATCCAAAAATGCTATTTAAAACTGCACGCATATATCGCTTACAAAGTTCTGCTTCCTAACATTAAAAGAAAGTGTTACAGTAAATGGCCTTGTCCCCTGCAATACATCAGTCAAAGGACTCAGTGCAAACTTATTCAAACAGGAGTGACTGTGAGTGAGTCAAGTTACGAACGGGGCTATCCCAGAGTGCTACATGGTAAAAAAAAAAAACACATTATCAATCATAGAAGGTTAAAAAACAGGGTTTAAAAAAACAACAATTTAACAGGAAAAAGAGTCCAGGGTCTGAGGAAGGCTGTTCCACAGGCGCGGTGGCAGAAGGCCTGGTTCCCCCATAGTGCGTAGATTGGTACCGCAGGGACATCGAGGAGGAATCTGCTCGCAGATCTGAGGGTGCGGGTGGAAGTTTGTTAAGTTTGTTAACTTAATTAGTTTCTGTGGGTAGGGAGTGCCATGTCCGTTTATGCAGTTATGAGTGATTAGTAGGACCTTGTAGTCGATCCTGGCTGAAACAGGGAGCCAGTGCAGTCAGTGAGGACTGGGTGTTATGTGATCGTGCTTACGGACTCTCATTAGGATCCTGGCAGCGCTGTTCTGGATGTATTGCAAGCTTCTGAATGCCCTTGCCAGGAATCCCAATGAAGAGTGCGTTGCAGTAGTCCAGTCTAGAGGAGATAAAGGCATGGACAAGCTTCTCTGCGGCTGGGCGGAGTTTGAAGATGTTTTTGAGATGATAGAATGCGGTTTTGCACAGATGCTTTAAATGGTCATTGAAAGTCAGGTGAGGATCAAACTTAACACCCAAGTTTGTGACTGAGGAAGAGAAGGGGGTGACCTGACCGTCGAAGGTGAGATGAGATATGGGGCATGACTGGACCTGGTGTGGTGCGCCAACAAGGAGAGCTTCAGTTTTTTTTACTGTTTAACTGAAGGAAGTTGTTGCTCATCCATGCCTTTATCTCCTCAAGACAGGTGGTGAGACATGACATGGCTGCAGAGGGGCTGTGGGCAGTTTTAATGTACAGCCGGGTGTCGCGCTTTGGCGTTACCATGACAATATAATATGTGTGTGTGTGTGTGTGTGTGTGTGTGTGTGTGTGTGTGTGTGTGTGTGTGTGTGTGTGTGTGTGTGTGTGTGTGTGTGTGTGTGTGTGTGTGTGTGTGTGTATGTATGTATGTATGTATGGGTTTAATTAGCTTTAATAATGTACATTATGTACCGCACGCACACACGCACGCACGCACGCACGCACGCACGCACGCACGCACGCACGCACGCACGCACGCACGCACGCACGCACGCACACTCGCCGCTACCTTATAGAACTTACACAGGGCTAATTTTGGGTCCATTTCCCCGGTGTCATTCATGGTAGAAATGCCCAGTAGTGCCACCCTATAGAACACACGCCGCGCGGACAAAACGGACGACCTTCATTTATATTACTTGCTCAAACACACGTGCTTGCCTTGCACACACGTGCACGTGTGGACGGACAGACACACACGCACACACACACACACACACACACGCAATTACACAATGAACACGGCAGAGGCCCGTGATACCGCCCAGCAGTAAACAGGAGGGTGCATACATATTAAACAAGGTGATTCTCATCGCTTAACTGAGCAGCAGGGGTCTACTTTACCAAGTACACACGCATACATACAGTATATTGTCGCTGTCGGGTGGAAACCCTGTATGTCTGTTACTTTTTTCAGAAATAGTTAGCCTCATAGCATAATTGCCTATGTCATGTTTTGGCCAAATTTACATTTCTGCCTAAACTCTCCCAACACTGCTGCTTCATTGTGCTGTATTGCCTATACATGTCCCCCCCCCCAAGCCTATCAGAATGCTTGTATACATTCCAAAATCATTATCTGACTATGTCATTTTAACCCATTAAGGCCTGAGGCCGATTCCACAAATGTCTTCTAAATCCAGTTTTCTGAAACACTTATACTGTATGTTGCTATATTATCAGAGGTGCTCTAACTTTTTCATGTCAAGGACCCCAAAAAATGTATGTATTTGGCCGCGGACCCCCATCTCAAAATATTTTGTTCCAGCAGGGACCTCAGAAGCAAAGAATTGAGTTATAAATGTTTGCGTTAAAAATATATATATATTCAAAGATTTGCACACATTTTCATGATTTTTCAAAAATAGCAGATCTACAAGCTCATAGCGCGGCACTCGGTGCCGCGCTATGAGCTTGTATATCTGCTATTTTTGAATAGCCAAAGTATAAAATAATGGTTAAAGTGGTTCAAATCTATTGACTTTGAAATGATTTTGGAATGTAACAAACATTTTGGCAGAGGACATAAGGAAATAATGCAGGGCGAATCAGCAGTGTTAGGAGAGTAGAGTTAGGCATATTTAAATGAGAAGATGACTTAGGCAGATAGTGATTTTTATTTTCTTCTATTCTGAAAACCTTATAAAGATGACTTAGGCAATCATGCTATGAGGCGATTAACGATTAATGGAAAAAAGAATTATGGATCCAGCGTAGTTATTATTTAGTCACACACTCTTGTTAATACTTTGCATTGGTTCAATATTTTTAAAGACAGACAATTAAACACTTTCAGTTCAACTTGAACAAAATAGCAGATCTACAAGCTCACAACACATCGCGATGCAACGCATTGTGAGGTTGTAGATCGGCTATTTTCACTACTTTTACGTGGCACAGTCATACGACAAAGTAAGGCATTCATTTACCCCCAAAAAATGGAAATATGGAGATATGAGGGTTTTGCCCGACAGCAAAAATATGCACATACTGTAGACATAGACACACATGCACACACATGACGCACATACATACACACACACACGCACACGCACACGCACACACACACACACACACACACACACACACACACACACACAAGAACAGCTGGTATATAGGTACACAGAGGTCAAAGAATGCCAAGTCCTTTAGTGTCTCCAGCCACAGTAGGGGTTATGTGTGGGTGTGTGTGTGTGTGTGTGTGTGTGTGTGTGTGTGTGTGTGTGTGTGTGTGTGTGTGTGTGTGTGTGTGTGTGTGTGTGTGTGTGTGTGTGTGTGTGTGTTTGTCTCTGCGCACGTGTGAATTAATGTGCTCGCCTGCGTACGGGTGTTTGCAGAACGCCATGGTTAATTTGTTTGTGTAACAGATTCTGTTTAGCTGTGAAACTAAGCTGTCCTAATTTCTGTTCCATAAGGCATTCAGGAAAGGCATCGACAAAACAAAGGGAGTTATGGCTGCATTCTGTTATTGTATGCATATTAAGTTCAGGGCATGAATCGGCTAATAGACTGAGTTTCAACAGTCAATTTAATTTCTCAATTAAAATGCATGTGGTGCCATGAGCTGTATTTTAATGCATACACGTACCATTGAACCACTTAAACACAAATAAAGTCAGACATTATTTTTTAAAAAAAGCTCTACAAACTCACAACACTGTTTTCATTTTTATTTCCACCTATAATGACAACACTCAGCTCAATCACGGCCTCGTGGTTATAGACTGTCCGGCCTGAGATTGGCAGGTCAGGGGGTTCAATCCCCGGCCAAGTCTTACCAAAGACTATAAAGATGGAACCCAGTGTTGACTAATTCTATGACTAAATATATTGACAATTTCGTCAACAAATAAAAACTAGACTAAAATGTTAGGGAGGGACTTTAAGTGGAGAAGAGATCCAGTAGAACTAAAAGACAAGTCATTTTATGTTTGGTTGCGCTCGGGTGTTGCGCTCTGAAAAAAAACATCTACCATCTCACAACACATTGCGCTGCGACGCGTTGTGAGCCTGTAGATTGGTTATTTTCGGCATGCAGCTAAGTGAAAATCAGCTATTTCGAATGCCATCAAGGCACTGCCGAAATTTTTTTTTGTGGACAAAATCAACTGTAGATTTAGTCGACTAAAAGCTTATGATATTTAGTCAACTAAAACTAGATGTTTTACTAAAAGTTAAACATTTCAGATGACTAAAATATGACTAAAGCTAAATCAAATCATTTGCTGTCAAAATCAACACTGATGGAACCCAATGCCTCCCTGCTTGGCGCTCAGCATCAAGGGTTGGAATGGGGGGGGGGGGGGGTAAGTCTCAGCGTCATACTAGCATCGTGTCCAGGGGGTGTACTTGTACTTGTACTGTACATCAAGCTGCTTCACGCTAAGGAAACCAGATAGGCTCCTGACCTCATGGGCCACGTGACTCGGTCAGTTCCCAAGGGTACTTTACTTTAGTTGACTTTATTATAATGCACGTGGTTCTCAATCTTTTCAGGGCCGTGAACCCCCGAAAGAATCATATTTGAACTGGGGACCCCCCCCCCCCACCCTGATAAGCACTTGGAATTGTAGGAGTTGAGGCATTCCAATTATTTTTTACTCGGTTCCACAGACAAATATTGTGGCCAAACATTAGAAAGAGGCAAACCTTGTGTGAAAATAGCAGATCTACAAGCTCACAATGCTCAGAATCCCCCGTACATAAACAGCAGATCCAAAACAACAGGTGGTAGCATGGGGTGGTGGAGGGGTGAGCAGCAATTTTAGCAACAGCAATGAACAGCAGCGCAGCAGCAGCAACAGTGTGTGTGCAGCAAAACAACAGAATGAGAAGTGAAACCTTCCAGCTTAAATAGAGCGGTCTGAGAATGAAATGAGTTTGAGTGGATGAGTGGATGAGTACGTGGAGCTGATGTGGTCCAATAGTCAGTGGTGGAAAGTAACTAAGTACATTTACTTAAGTACTGTACTTAAGTACAATTTTGAGGTATTTGTACTTTACTTGAGTATTTCCAATTTTCAGTACTTTTACTTCTACTCCACTACATCTCAGAGGCAAATATTGTACTTTTTACTCCACTACAATTATTTGAAAACTTTAGTTACTAGTTACTTTTCAGATATAAACTATGATATAATGAAACATACATTAACCACTTTAACCCTATTTTATACCTAGGCTATTTGAAAATAGCAGATCTACAAGCTCACAACGCGTCGCATTGCGACGCGTTGTGAGCTTGTTGATCGGCTATTTTCAAATATTTAGTACTTTTACTTTTGTACTCAAAGTACATTTGAGTACTTTTTCCACCACTGCCAATAGTAGGCCACCAACACTGCACTGAGGTTCCCTGAAAGAACTTGCTCTGCGCATGTCTGTGACAGGCGAGACGCTCATTTATTTGACACTGTTTGACAATTTTTTATTATTGTCGATTACTTTTGATGCAGTAATGGTCTTTTTCTTTACTTCCTTTAGTTTTTTGGGGTATTAAAAAGGTCTTAGAAGTCCCTAAATTGTCACTTCACTGTCATCTGGGGGCCCCCCCCCCAAAATCACAATGCCTCGCACTGCAAGGCGTTGTGAGCTTATAGATCAGCTATTTTCACAACGTTTGCCTCTTTCTTACATAATATTTGACAATTTGGCCAATTTGATATTAAAAAGGTCTTAAATTGTCTCTTTAGAAATGTGCAGATACCCTGTATACAAGACTCTGTTACAAGTAAAAGGCCTGTGCTAAAAATGTTACTTTGAGTAAAAAGTACAAAAGTATTGGCATCAAAATATACTTAAGGTATACCAAAAGTAAAAGCGATGCGACGCGTTGTGAGCTTGTAGATCGGCTATTTTCAAATAGCCTATGTATGAAAAAGGGCTAAAGTGATTCATGTATGTTTTATAATATAATGATTTAAGTCTGCAAAGTAACTAGTAACTAAAGTTTTCAAATAATTGCAGTAGAGTAAAAGTATATTTGCCTCTGAGATGTAGTGGAGTAGAAGTAAAAGCATTGAAAATTGGAAATACTTCAGTAAAGTAAAAAATACCTCAAAATTGTACTTAAGTACAGTACTTGAGTAAATGTACTTAGTTACTTTACACCACTGGATGTCAGAGCATGACATCATCAGTGACACTAGCAAGGTTTATATAACTGTCTGTGCGCCAGAATAGTCTCCATATATGGAGACTAGCCGTTCCGCTTTGCAGCCTATTATATCTTTGTAAATGATTGTAATGATTGTAATTGTTGAGTTTCCTATTATGACATGCCCAGAATATAGACGCCAGGGTTCATGTGGTTAATTGTGTGAGTTTTACCAACCGTTCAGGGGTCATAGTGGTAATGCACACCTGTGTGTGTTCACGTGCACACAATGCCACAGTGATTCCTCTGCCCACGCTGTGATTTATGATTAAAAACAAGTGTACGGTAAACGTGCTTTTTCATACATCTGATGAAAAACACCCTTGAAGGAGAAACAGAACGTGTACGTGTCCATTTAGTGTGTACGATACAAAAACTCTCTCGCGCACGCACGCTAGCACGCACACACGCACGCACGCACGCACGCCCAATCAGGAGAGAGAACTCTTACAGGATAAACAAGCGAAATTGGAAATGATGAAACAAAGAAGTGAGCAGACAAAATTGGAGCTGGATCAATATAAAATGTAATAAGTGGTGGAACTGATTGAAACCGTTATTTATTCTCGAAAAGAGCATTGAGGTTTACCCTCACCTGCAATGCTGTCGAGATTACACACATCTACAATCTACAATTAAGACACATACAGATACAAAACACAGAAACAACAAAATACAGACCAAAACAGAAAACTAGTAAGTTAAAAACAGTTACTTAGTGAGGTAGGGAGATTTGAGAGCAGGTTATTAATTGTCCATATAGGATATTGGGGCATTAAAACTGATGAATGGGTTCTCTCTTCCGATTGGATGAAATTTGAAACCCACCCAATCTTCTGTTTACTAAAGAGCTGGAGAGACTGAGAGACGCCCGTTATTGAACAAACATTCTATAGCAATGATTAGAACAGAGGTCTTCAACAGGGGGTCCGGGACCCCCAGGGGGTCCGGGACCCCCAGGGGGTCCTCAGAGCTACTACAGGGGTTCCGCCAAATCTTTGTGTGATAGGATTTAGTTTTTTTACATTAACCACTTGAACCCTAGAATTCCTTTTCTGAGGGGAACATTAGCCGAAAATAGCAGATCTATAAGCTCTCAACGCCTCGCAGCGCGAGGCGTTGAGAGCTTGTAGATCGGCTATTTTTGGCAAAGAAGCTATAGGTGTAGAGGGAAAAAAGAGCAGACTAAGTAAAAAAAAAACTTTAATCTGAAACACAATTTTATACAATATAGAGTAGGGGGTCCCTGCTTCATCTCTCTCTCAGCTAGGGGGTCCTTGGCCTGAAAACGTTGAAGACCCCTGGATTAGAACATAGATAGAGCTTTAACCTTGTAACTATAACATTTTTGTTTTAACCAAAACATATCACGTACAAATTTGACAATCAAATTCAGTCAATTAACAAATAGACAGATGCAAAGCTAGAGACGCAACATAAATAAAGGGCCCAACATCTAAGACAGCAAATAAGACAGTATGATAGACAGCCATACTGTATGAGGCGGCCCAAGCAGATCCACAGACAGGTATA
This sequence comes from Gymnoscopelus braueri, assembly GCF_963280865.1. Classification (NCBI taxonomy): domain Eukaryota; kingdom Metazoa; phylum Chordata; class Actinopteri; order Myctophiformes; family Myctophidae; genus Gymnoscopelus; species Gymnoscopelus braueri. Next base: position 12,507,582 of record NC_137615.1, read on the forward strand.
CGGGCAGACAGACAGAATGACAGACAGACATATATGACTATGAGGCAGCCAAGCATATATCTACAGACAGGTATACGGGCAGACAGACAGAATGACAAGACAGCCATATATAGACAGCCAAGCAGATCTACAGACAGGTATACGGGCAGACAGACAGACAGACAGACAGACAGACAGACAGACAGACAGACAGACAGAATGACAGTCGGCCGTATATGAAAGCAGCCAAGCAGATCCACACAGACAGGTATTACGGGCAGACAGACAGCGTTGGCCTTTCGCCCGCCGTGACGTGATGTCACATTTTCCAGGCATGACATCTCTGCGTGTGTTTCTGTCTCCGTGATTTATGTTACACCTCCTCACAATATTAGTAATGGGATGCCATGCACTCAGCACCCCCACGCAACGCACACACGCACACACACACACACACACACACACACACACACACACACACACACACACACACACAGGTCTGTATTACTATACTTGTGAGGACATTAACATTTTTGGGCAGCAATTTCATGAATGACATTTTTCTGTTTTTTTTTTCTTTTTGGGGTTAGCCGAAAATAGCAGATAAAAGCTCACACTGCAACTCGTGAAGCATGTAGATCGAAGCTATTTTCGTCTAGTTTTGCAACACTGGCTACATATAATATCAGTCAAAATTCTAACGCCCAACCCCTAAACCATGACCTCTAAAATGCCTAGTCAACCCGCATATTTTTTTTAAAAATCATTTTATATGCCTAACTCCAATCTCCATTTTTAACCATGAAAACAACAATTTCCGTTGTGAGGATCAGGAAAATTGTCCTCGCAATGTCTTTATTTCTCAAATTCTATACTTCTAGGGGAACATTTGGCCCTCACAAGTATAGTACAAACGTGTACACTACACACACACACACACACACACACACGCACGCACGCACGCACGCACGCGCGCACACACACGCGCACACACACACCTCTGTGTACATTTACACAAATTAAACCTGGCACAGGGTCATTCATTCCAGGCAATGTCACCTCCCTCTCAAAGCGTGTCTTCCTTGATGCTTTATGGCAGGCCTCGCTGCAAATCTCAGCAGGCAGCCGGCTTTTTATGGCCGGTCCGGTCAGTTTCCATAAAGCCTGTTTTTTTTTTTTTTATTTTAACGTGTGACATTCCGGCACCAAAAATAATAAATAAAACAAATGAATAAAAATAACGACGATGGCTTGTTGGCTTACAATCGAATGAAACCCGGGGTTGGGTGGGTGGGTGTAACGGGGGGGCCATTTCAAATGATTCAGATGTTTGTTTGTGTCACTCGCGTATTTCGTCGTTGTCGGGGCAGAAACCTTTTGTGTTTGTTTCGTAAATAAACGCCCTACTTGATCATACTACAGCGTCACACAAAAACAAGTAGCAGATCCGCAAGATAGCAAGTAGCAGTAGCTACTTGCTAGTAGCAGTAAGTAAGCTAAGCTAGCAGTAAGTAAGCTAGTAACGCAAGTAGCAGATCCGCAAAATGCTGTTTTTGATTTTGAATCTTGTAACCGTTTTGGACGTATGAGGTTTTCCATCCGACAGAGACGATTACTCTGAAAGTGAATACGATCTATATCAGTGTTTCTCAACGTCAGGTCCGGGGACCATCAAACGGTCCAAACGGTCCCTTTACGGGTCTGTAGGCTATACCTGAGAGTCAGCGTTGCCAGATTTCGCGAGAGAAACGAGCAACTGGTCTATGAAAACGAGCCCAAAATAAGCGAGGTCTAAAATCAGTAGGTTCTCAAACATTTTCACGTCAAGGACCTCCAAATAAACGTGTATTTGGCCACGGAACCACCATCTGAAAATGTTTTGTTCAAGTGACACCCATACAAGATTTGTGTTTTTCAAAACATTCCAGATATTTTCATCTGGCTTTTAGCCGAAGCGCGTAAGCATTCATTCATTTATTGGTGTGTCGTGTGTGCTAATAAAAAAGTGGAAGTGTGAGTACTCTGTCCTTTGACAATTCTGATTCTGATTCTGATTCTCCATTGATTTGACATTTGGGATGTGCTACCTTTTGGGGATTTTTTTACATGTATACTGGATTTTGGGTCTTGCACGCCAGTGAGAAAACCCATTGTTGATGCGTCAAACCTCTTCTTCTTATTTACTCTGTTACAAGTACAAGTGTACAAAGTTCTGCAGTCGAGTGTTCATCACTTTAACGGTGCAGCTGGTGAAGGTGGGGCTGATTTTAATTACTGTGCTGGCTATAATAATACATCATCATTTACTAGTTGATGTATATTTTGCATTAATAATAACAATCTGCAAAGTTATAAAATACATTTAGTGGAGTAAAAAGTACAATATCTGCCTCTGGGATATTAGTGGAGAAACACTCAAGTAAAGTAAAAGTACCTCAAATTGCACTTAAGTACATACTTGAGTAAATGGACTTACGTTACTTTTCACTATTGTTCTGTATTATATTGTTTTCTAAAATCTGCAAATAGGCTACCACAACATTAGTCCTTTGCAATGGCGAAGAGATTGTGGTGTCTTGGGGAAACAAGGAGGGGACCAAGTATAGACCCCTGGGGGACCCCGGTCAAGTAAGTACAGTATATATAAGTATAGTATGTAGTGATCTTTTCCCCCCTAGAAATAGGGAAAAAATCATACTTTTGTGTGACGTTGTACGAGAAAGTAGGGCATTAATTTACCAAAATGAACAAGACAAAACAAAAACATAAACATTGTAATGTGGAGATACAAGGTTTCTGCCCGATAGCGGTGACATCGTCCAGCAGGGACCTGGTGTGTAGCGTTGCTGTCAGGCATAAACCTCTTATATCCATATTCTAAACGTGTTTTTTCCGTAAATTAACGCCCTACTTGATCAAACTACAGCGTCACACAAAGGCATCAAAAGTAGCAGATCTACAAGCTCGAAACGCAGGCATTCGAATCCTGAAAGGTATACAGTTTTTGGACATATGAGGTTTCCACCCGACAGAGACAATGGTATCTTTAAGCATCAGATTTAATCGTGCCAGGTGAACAGCACCAACCAGGACAGCTCTCCTCCTCCTCAGTCTCTCTCTTCTCTCTCTCTCTCTCTCTTTCTCTCTCTGTCTCTCTCTCTCCCTCTCTCCATCTCTCTCTCTCTCTCTCTCTCTCTGTGTGTCTCTCTCCCTCCACCTCTCTCTGTAATTGACTGTGGTGCAGTGTGATAAGTGCATGTTAAATCACAGTCCCAACTGGTACAGACCTCTGCAAAAGGAAGGCACTCTCCGGCGGACGGCGGCGGCATTTCCATTTTGTCTTTCATTTGTCCCCCGTCCTGTGTCCGTGTCTGGGGACCTGAATGAAGGACTGGAGTAGGGTGTGTACGGCTGCTGAAAAGCCCATTCGGTCAACTATAGCTTGAAACCTCCAGCCTCCTCCTAGCACTGACTCTCAACGTCGCTGTCGGGTGGAAACCTTGTATGTCCCCAAAAACATGTTTCCTTTTTTTGTATAATTATTTATGATTGATTGATTGAATACCAGTAGTGGAAGAAGTACTCAGATATTTTACTTAAGTAAAAGTAGCAATACCACAATATAAAAAGACTCTGTTTCAACTAAAAGGCTTGTGTTAAAAATGTTGCTTGAGTAAAAGTACAAAAGTATTGGGTGAGACAGTAGGATATGACAGCATGCAGTGACAACACACAGACGTGTGCGTGGAGGAATCAATTGGCATAACGAGGAGGGTAAAAAATAGAAAGAAAAGAAAACCTTCCTCAACATAGCATACAAAAAATAACACAATAATACATGTCATCAACAAATACAAGACACTATACTGTATGTACAAAAGAGATGGGAAAATTACATTTACCTCTCCTAGTGGTCTGCTGACCAAAAGGGCCAATTTTGATAATAGTAATAATAGTAATATAAAAATAGTGAAAAAAACGATCTATAAGCTCAATGCCGTTGTGATCTTATAGATCTGCTATTTTGCTATTATGGCAAAGTAGGGCGTTCATTTACGAAAAAACTTTAAAAATATGGCCATGAGAGGTTTCTGCACGACAAGCAGCAACAAGGCCTTTGCGGGGCCTTGCCATCACAGTCTGGGGGGAAAGGATAAAAAGGAGAGTGCAACTCGACCAATAATGTATTATTATTTAATCATGATGGATCTTATTGGGTGACAGATGAGACATTTTTAATCTGCCCTCCTCCTTGTTGTTGTTTCAGCTCCTGCCATAGAACTTGCAGCCATCTCTAGTCAGGTGTTGGAAAGTAACCAAGTACATTTACTCCATCCATCCATCCATCTTCAACCGCTTATCCGGCATCGGGTCACGGGGGTAACAGTTCCAGCAGAGAGCTCCAGACTTCCCTTTCCAGAGCAACATTAGCAACTTCCTCCTGGGGGATCCCGAAGCGTTCCAAGCAAGCCCCCGGAACCGAGAGGTTGCATTGAAGCGCATTGGACATGTTGACCAAACACTTATTACGCAGCAGCTTATTACGGCCGGGGCACGACACATGAACGAGCGAAAAAGGTTTCAAACAATGGGCTCTACAACCCGGAAGAAGGGGTGAAAAGGGTAGCCTCGTTCCAAGCCTCACTCATCTGCGAAGAGAAGAGCCTGGTCACGACCTAAACCAGCGAGTGTGACGGAAGTCCTGAGTGGACAGGATTTCCGTCGTACGTATCGGAAACAATATTTTTTGACCAATCACAACACTCGTTTCATTCACGGAGAATGTTAACAGATTTGTAAAGCATCAACGTCATTTCCTTAAAAGGGAGTATGCGCTGGGAGAGCAACTCCATACAGGTGGATTGCCGGTGCCTTCTCTATAATTTTTTAACTCTATGGTTCCAAGGCCAGTGTGGAGATATAATCCTCCCATCTGGTCCTAGGTCTGCCAGGGAGTCTCCTCCTCCCAGTGGGACGTGCAGCGAGGACCTCCCCAGGGAGACGCTCGGAAGGCGTCCGTACTAGATGCCCGAACCACCTAAGCTGGCTCCTTTCCAAGTGAAGGAGCAGCGGCTCCACTCCTACTGTAGTCTCTCGCGGATGACTGAACTTCTCACTCTATCTCTAAGGGAGATACACGCCCACCCGTCTGAGAAAACTCATTTCCCCACTTTGAGAACCAATGCTCTAGTCTAGTCCCTTTGGGTGACTCCCTATTCCTATGAGGTCGTACTATCTCTGATCTCTATTGATTTACACTGGATATGAAGCTTTCCGTTGCCTGGTCGGTACAGTTAAGTATGGATATGCATCCATGTGCCGGATACTTTTTTCATTTTTTTTGCTCACATTGCTTTTTTCTTTCTCGTCTTCTTCGTCTTCTTTTTGTCATTTACAAAACCAAAAATAAGGTATTTTAGCCTACAGCGGAGTGGCAAAAGTCACTCATCCGGTAAATTGCTTTGAAAGGGCCTACGGAGTTCTCAGCCTTGCGTGGGCACTGAACTTTTTCCTCCTATTAAAATGTATTGTGTCTGAAAGGAAGTCGTCACAATGCGTGCGGTTACCGTCCCATTCTGAAGCACTTTGAAGCCTCTCGGCGCCCGCTGCCTGTGACAATGGTACGCTATCAGCCAGAGAGAGCCAGTGGGGGGAAGGGGAGGGAACGGGGGCTAACAATGGCAGTGATGGAAGAAGTACTCAGATTTTTATTTTTTATTTTTTTACTTAAGTAGCAATAACCACAATATAAAAAAGTCTCCGTTACAATTTAGAATTTAGGCATTTAGCAGACGCTCTTAATCCAGAGCGATGTACAGTAAGCAATGTAAACACGAGGTAATACATCAAATGCACAGAAATAGTAATCTAGGATCATATAGATCATAAACCAATAAACTATCATCAGTCTAAGTAGTATAATACCAAAAAATTAATAATCTGTACATTGAAACTATACACACTATAGGATGCCAGGTCTACAAATGAACCTGGCATCGGTTTACATAACATGCTATGTAAATTACATTTTAGCCTTTGCATAAGCCTGCAAGGTCGTCAAGGCTAGGACAAGTGCTACGTCGGGCTAAGGTGGAGTCTGAAGAGGAGAGTCTTCAGATTACAAGTAAAAGGCCTGTATCCAAGGTTTCACTTGAGTAAAAATACATAAGTATTGGCATCAGATATAAGTATCAAGGTAAAAGTGACATTTTTTTCAAAATGTGTCAATTATTGTGAAAACAGCCAAAGTAGAAAATAGATCTGCTAAGTAACAATTATGTACCCTAAAAAGTACAATATTTGCCTCTCTGTATCAAAGTATCAAACAATGTTGTGCAAGTAGAGTGAAAGTACCTCAAAAGTGTACCCATTAAAACCGGGAAAGCATATCTGTCAAAAAAAATTTAAGAAAAAGTTTGAGAACTACTGATTTTTTAGAAGACATTTTGTAGAATCGTCCTCAAGGTCGTCTTAATAGGTTTAAGTGCAGTACTGGAGTAAATGTACTTAGTTACTTAGTTACTTTCCACCCCCACTGCAACAATGGTTACGCTATCAGCCAGAGAGAGAGAGCGCATGTGGGGGAGGAGGGGTATTGAGAGGTTGTAGAGCACATCAGGACAAGAAAGAAAAAGTGTTGAAGAATTGAAGAAAAGGAAAGGCTGTGTGGAGGAGGAGGGGAGGGGAGGGTGGGATGACTGCCGCTCTATTATCTTATGCTAATCTGATCTGCTGAACGCCTCCATTTTGCTACGTTTAATTTGAGGCATTTCTGCTTTTGCTGACGGTTAGACAGACAGTACAGAGAGACCATCAGGACAACAACAGAGGAGCAGAAGCAGATGATGATGACGTCAACACTGTGACTACGGTGAGCTGGTCGGTCGCAAACCCCTTGGCGATGATGTCCAGGGCCGGATTAAGACCCATTAACTCATTCAGTGCCAGACTTATTTCAAGCTTGTTGATCCCTGTGCCAGTATTTTCAGCATTTTTACTCATCTTTCAAGAATATTTTGAATATTTTGTGCTATGACAAAAACAATAAGCAATATCTCAAAATAAAGATTAGACTCTCTACTTTAAAAAAAAAAAAAAAGTGAGTTGCTAGCATGTTCCGTTCTGTAGTTATCGGCAGAAGAATACAGCTTGGTTTCACCAAAAACAGCCCTTTAGAAAGAAAAACCTGAGATAAATGCAATTTAGTGTAGGAAACTCTCTGAAGCAGAAATCACTGTTTAGCCTTTTATTTTAGACCTCAGTGACATCAGATGTATTGATATTATTATTTTTCAAACAAATTACAAAAAAAAAAAAAAAAAGTAAAGTGTTTTTTTCCCCATTGTTTTCATAGTTTTAGTCAGCAAGGCTCAGCTTTGCGTGATACAGTGCAAAGCATTCCCCCTTATGCAGGGGCACTTTACAGGCTTTGCAGTAGAACTTGGTCTCCCTCCGCAGCTTGTTTTTTGAGCAGACCCTGCAGCGTTTCCCTGGTCGCTGCTTACGGGGGGTCGGCCTAAGCCGAACAGGAAAATGGCCTTTCATGTTGGCAGACAGCCTGGTCTGAGGGTCAAGGTGTGGCACCCTAGGATCCCGTGCAGGTCGTCTTGGGGCGGTCCATGCCTTGATGATACTGTCGATGAAGGTCAACATTGTGTTGTATTTGCCCTGTGGCTGTTTGGCTCTGTACAGTACAAAGGCATTGTAAACACATATTTGGAACATGTACACAACAAATTTGTTGGTCCATTTGCTGGACTTTCTCGTGAACGGGTAATAGGCTATGTTCTGATCCATTTTGTCAACGCCATTCATTTCGGCATTGTACTCCACAACACAAGCCGGCTTCATTTTTGGCACCCTCTCTCTACAGCCTCTCTGCCACACCCGCGTCTCTTCCATCTCATCTGGGTGGAGTGTCGTCACCATTCGGACCACATTTGTATCCCGCCATGCTACGACCATCACCCCGGCCTGGTGAAGCGCAAGCCTTTCCCCCACGGGCAGGTCAGAAGTGGACACATTGCGTATGGCCAGTGGTTCTCCTCGTTTCTTTCTCAGTGTACCGCACACGTGGGTCTTCATGGTCAGGAGCTTATGGCACAATTTCACTGAGTTGTAGTAATTGTCCATATAAAGATGGTATCCAAAACCTGAAAGGCCATCTAGGAGAGAGGTCACCGTTTGTGCTAGGCAAACACTTTGTGCCTTACCACAGTATGGCCGCAGATTGTAGCAATAGCCGGTCTCGGAGTCACAGAGGATGTATGACTTTATTCCATATCGTATCGGCTTTTGGGGGTTGTACACTCTGAAGGAAAGCCTTCCTCGCCACAGTAAAGTTCCTTCGTCAATTGAGATGTTGACATCTGGCTGGTAAAGTTCCTGGAATTTTGTGACCAGGTAGTCCAAAATAGGGCGGATCTTGAACATTTTGTCTCTGCGATTAGGTGGTACTGGTGCTGTGTTATCAGTGAAATGCAGGAATCTCAGTAGGAGCTGAAATCTGTTTCTGGCCATGGTCTTGCTGAAGTAGGGGGTCGACATCACTTCATCCGTTGACCAGTACATCTGATACTCAGGCTTGAGAATTATTCCAGTGAGAAACAAGAGCCCTAGGAATGCTTTTAGTTCCTCCACTGTGACATCTGTCCAAGTGTGTACTCTAGAATGTGGGTACATGTCCTTTATCTTCTGAATGGACTGTTCTGCATACATGTTCGTCTGATCAACTATGATTTGAAGCAGCTCATCAGTCAGGAATAACTCCAGGAAGTCGAATGGTTGATCTGACTCCAAATCAGCAGCAGCATTGAGAAGTCCTGGTGTCGCAGTGAACGGAATATGTTCTGGATGCCAATCCTTCTCATCCATGCCATACCAGCAGTCCTCATCCAGGTCACCACGCACACGCCCACGCCCACGCCCCTTCTGTTGCTGTGGTCGACCTGTACATTACAAAAATACATAAAATACATAATTACCATAAAATACATAATACATGCATTTACCATACAATATTTTTTTTTATTTGCGTGGCAAATGTGATGTGCAAAAAAATACACTTTTTGTTCTCACCTCGATTTGCTCTGCCAACAGGTGGTGTAGCAATGAAACCGGACTGTGCATCCCTCGGCTCAGTATCTGAAATCACAATACAATATCAAATGGTTATGATAAATATATGTACACAAAATCAAATCAAGTATTTACACTGTCTCTGGGCCAGGCCTTTAGACACTTTTAGAATGAATGAGAGACTTTTTACAGTTGCTGTGTGGATTTTTTGTAAATGATAAAGCATTGAACAATCATATAGGATACACATTTATTTGTCCACTTGTTTCAAGCTGGCTTGGGTTGTGAAAATGTATCTGATTTGATTGATTTATTGAATACTTTATTTTAGCAGTTTGCAAAAAAAGCACATTTCAATACAAGGTCAGCTAAGAGGATTTAGAACCCAAGAAAGCCTATGGCTTGTTTCCATTTTTTTGGTAAGAAAAGTGAAAATTCTTACCACTGTCACCACTGTCCTCACATAACAGCTGCATGAGAGAGGGTTCAGGCCGTTCAGACAGAGGGCGCCTCTCCTCCAAAGCTGCGTCTAAATAGCCTGGTAAACACCCCCTCCCTCCGGAAATCTCATGCATTGCATTGCATTTGGTTTCAGGAAGGAGGGTCTGGGATTGCTCACAGAGTAAAGCTGCCCGAACCGCTGCGCATACGAACCAATCAGCGGCTGCTAGGGGCGGGATCATCCAATCACCTGCCTAGTACCTTGAAAAAATGAAACTCCGTCTGTCATCGATTCTACGCCCGGAGTCTCAGATGCAAGTACGCTGTGAAACAAAATGTGTGTCGCAAGCTTCTTCCATTTGACGGAGTGAGGTTAGCGTCTAAAACCACAGTACACAAAAAGGCATTTAGTAAATATATAACAATATCTTCTTATACACATAATGTGTGTGCGCCTGCTTGTATATTTGATAGCAGATCTACAAGCTAGTACATATAAATACATTCATTTCATTTCACCTCAAACACGATAAAAATGTCTTCTTACTGAATTATTATTGAGTCAATGAAGGATAGATTTACCCGGACATATATGTGTGTGCGGCTGTGCGCCTGCTTGTATATTTGATAGCAGATCTACAAGCTCAGTAGTAGGTGCACACAGTAACAGGTCCGTGAGCAACAACATGTGGTTCCTAGACTTCCTACTGCATAGCAATACACTCACCGTTATCCTCTCTCATCGGGACCCACTCCTCGTCCTCGTCCATCTCCAAATCGGACACAGACGCTTGTGAATTATATGGACTCTCCACATATTCACGTCGACCGGTCACTCTCTCACTGCGACGGGGCCTGGCGGAACCGATGCTGGCCACACTCTCAGGATCCCCCGGGGAAGCGAGTCCCACGGGCGGCGGTGAAGTGTGTTGCTCAACAACACCCTCCTCCTCGTCGTCCTCGCCTTCAGAGAGGTCTGATCCCGTGTCTAAAGGATCGGACACGACGGGACGAAGGAGCGGCATCGTTTCGAACAGGGTACGCTGGCGAGACGATCCTGGACCTGGAGCCATACTGGGCCCTGGGGCCGCCCTGGACCGTGGAGCTGAACGGGACCCAGGGACAGGATTGTCCACAAAACGTCGTGGAGGACGGCGTGTGCGACCGGAGCCGCGCGTTGTCTTCGCTAGCTCCTTCGGCATGTTGTTGGGCGTAGACTACTAGCTGGATCACTAGCCTACTACTACACTACTACTACACTACACTATGGATGAATATACTTACAACTGGATCACTACAACTACACTATGGATGGCTATATCTACTTACTGGATCACTACAACTACACTATGGATGACTATACACTACAACGGCTACTTCTACACTATGGATGGCTACACTTACTTCTCAACTCAAACTCAATACTATCAATAATCTCTCTCTCTCTCTCAAAATGACTGCTTCTCTCTCTGTTCTTACCTACGCCCACGATCAGGTAACGTACGCCACTCTCCTTTATAGACTTTTGTTTTGATCACGTGGATGATGGCGATTTCAGGGTTCCTTTGATCACAAAAGCCCAAACTAAGTTGTTTTGGTTAGGTGGCTCGCCTGTTTTGGTTAGGTGGCTGGCCTGATGTTGGGTTTTCTTTGATCTTAGAAACCTCAAAGCAGTTGTTTAGATCACGTGGTTGATGGTGTGATTTCACGTTCCCTTTGATTGCCGAATGTTTATATATGATCTGTCACAGAAGCACCAAACAAACTTTTTTATTTGTAGTTCTTATTTAGGGTTACCCTAACCCTACATACATTGTTATGATCATGGGGTCACTCTGACCCTTATAAATTTGGTTCCTTTCATCACAGCAGCCCCATATTAAGTGACAGGTTGGGGAAGAGGGCCCTCTAGTGTTTAGATTAATAAAACCTAGAGCCGCCAAAAGGCGTCATTGGCATGAATGGCGCACTGAAAACAGCCGCCAAAAGGCGTCAATGGCACTAAATGAGTTAATAGAGACCGATTCTATTCACCTGTTTCCTAGGCTGTGTGTTTTCCACTTACTGTCGATTTCATTGGATATCATTGGTCATCTGACCAGTTTCATTGGATTTCATTGGATCAAATCGACAGGAAGTGGAAAACACACAGCCTAGGGAACAGGTGAATACAAATGCCATCTAAACCAAGCTTGGCTCCAGCCCCTGAATTGCTAGCCACGCCCATTTAAAATGTTCTGGCAATGGAGTGAAGTAGTTCTCAAACTTTTTCGTGACAAGAAGGTTCAAGGTTTAAGGTTCACTTTATTTGTCATTTACATGTTTTCACATGAAACGAAAATTGTATTCAGGACCAGCAGTGTACAATAAAAATAACTAAGCATAAAAACTGAACTAAGAAGGACCCCCAAATTGATATATATATATATGGTCGCGGACCCCCCAATCTAAAAATGTTTTGTGCCAGGGACTCCCCCACTTTCGAGATTTTCCAAAAATGTAAAAAAATAGCAGATATACAAGCTCGCAGTGAGACACTAAGTGACGCGCTGTGAGCTCGTGCATCTGCTATTTTTGGATTAGCAACGCTGAAATCTAAAATGACACAGATGCTTTCCCAGTTTTTATGGGTTAAGACTTTTCAAGACCCACAGGCTTGGACAACAACGTGCCAGCACCGCCCAAACCCTCCCAAACCCCCGAAAGCAAAACAACGTGACGGTATTTCAGCACCGATAATAGCACCTTTATTTTAACGGTCGTACAGCTGTTAGAGGGGGGGGGGGAGTCTGCAATAACGTAACTGAGTTCAAGTTCTTTCTGTCAGACATTATTCAGGTTACTCCGATGTTTTTTGACCCACGGTTGATGTCATTCTGAATTTAGAGCACGAACGGCTCCCCTGATGCGTCACTAGGCAAAAATTAGATACGGTGATATTCTCAAGGCAATGTCAACGTTCAGAAAAGCATATACATGATGTTCTTTTTTCCCTCAAAAAGACATAATTGTTCCCTTGGAGACTATTTTCATTCGTTTTTTTTTTTAATGAATTGCTTTGAAATGGATCATTTCCTTGGCAAAGTCATCCTGTGTAAAGTCTTTTGAGTATTTATATATTTTTGTAAGCAGGTTTGTTGTTGTTGCTGCCGGAACGAGTTTCATAGTCTGGGGAGGAGGGATTGGACGTTTTGACACGGAATCCCAAACAACTGGTCAATTTGATTGGCGCCGCCTGGAAGATGTGTACCTGAGCCCCCTCCGGAGCCTCTGGGCCCCCGGGGGCCCGCAGCCTCATGTCAGCCTGTGTGTTAACCACTTAAACAACCATATGTTTGAGCGGAGTCCCTCAGGGCTCTGTACTAGTGTATTTTCTGTTTTCTGTTATTGTGGGGAAAGATTTAGCTGAAAATAGCCGATCAGGAAATAAGTCACGTGACGGCGGTGTCTCTGCGTGCACATGGGGGCATGCCGGCCGCCAGTGGTGGGAAAAGTACTCAAAGTTTTACTTAAGTACAAGTATCAATACTGCAATGTAGTAGTACTCATTTAAAAATTCAAATAAAAAATGTACTTGAGTAGAATTACAAAAGTATTGGTATCAAAATGTAAAGTAAAAGTAGGGGAGAGCCGCCAAGATTGTAACGTTTATCACTTTTCACTCTTTTACTCGGCGATCTTTTTACCTACGTATGTAATATTTTCAAGCAAAGGACCTACACATGTCCGCTATCATAAACCACTTAAAGTTTTTCAATTGATAAAACATGTTGTGAGTTATTAAACCGAAAGTGGACGCTGTTCCGACGTTACATTTTAAGCGCATATGAGACTAATTGTAACAGCATGAGTTACTAATGTAACACTGCTAAAAAACAGCATTAAACACATCGTTTTCAGCTTAAATCAATTATATTTATTTCAAGCAACTGTTTTACATTGTTTTCATACCAAGGATGTGGTAAGCTAATGCATCAAACGTAAGGAATTTATTAAATCTTACCGGATGGCAGTTTGAGTGAATTCCATGGGAAAATCCATTGATTACACCTAAACAGATGGGTGTTACAATCGGGCCGCTCTGTGCTCCACTGCTTTGGCTTTGTTTACAGAACAGAACTAACGTGCCTAGAGTAATAAAACGATGTAAACTGATGAAGAACAGATACATGCAGACAACCATGTGGATTTTAGCTCGACAACATTAAAGGAAAGATTTGTAGACCAAAGATACTCAAGGTGATTTTTTTTACTAACTTTAAGATAAATCAGTTTTTCTGCGATAACTTTCTCTAGTCTGGATGAAAATACTTCCTACTTCCTGGGCACGTTCATTACAGCACTGGTCACATACTGACGTGATGACGTTATGAGAAAATTGACCAATCAAGAGAAAACATGCTTGTTGCAACCATGACGCGTTACAATCTTGGCGGCTCTCCCCTACTAACATTTTTGAAAATAGCAGATCTACAAGCTCACATTGCGTCGCCATGCGATGCATTGTGAGCTTGTAGATCGGCTATTTTCAAATAGCCTAGGTATAAAATAGGGCTAAAGTGGTTAATGTATGTTTTATGTAAAGTTTTCATGGACGTTGTGAGCTCGTAGATCTGCTATTTCCGGTGCTCCCAACACCAGCGCATGACTATAAGTATGAATCAAATCAGCGTTACCTCTAAACCTCTAGCTAGCCTGCATCTTTTCCTGATCGTAAGTCATTCTTAACCGTATAAAACAACCATATTGTGAAGAACCAGGAAAACGGTCCTCGACGATGTCTCATTCCTTAACCACTTGAACCCCATATGGTTGAGCGGAGTCCCTCAGGGCTCTATAATAGGGTATTTTCAGTTTTCTGTTCTTTTTTTCTCTCTCAACACAACGCGTTGTAAGCTTGTCGATCTGCTATTTTCAGCGAAAGATTTTCCCACAATACGGATGCATGGGGTTTAAAGGGATAGTTCACCCAAAAAATAACTTTTTTTCTATCGATTAGTCACCCCATGGAGACTTGAATTCATGGATATTTTTTTAGTTTTTTGTCGCATTCCTCAGACAATAATTTGATGACCAGCAGACCGGTAGGCAGCGGTTCCGGTAGGAGACACAAATTAAACTCTTTGTGTCTCCTACCAGAACCGCTGCCGGTCATCATATTATTGGCTTAGGATGTGACAAAAACAAATATCCATAAATTCAAGTCTCCACGGGGTGACTAATCGATTTCTGGGTGAACTATCCCTACACATTCACCACCAAAAACGGATATATCCGTCTTTTCAAATCCAACCAAAGACGGATATGTCCGTCATTTAAAAATAATTAAAATTAAAAAATGTAATACTATACTAAAATACTAAACATGCTATTTTCAACTGGGTATAAGAGAACGGGAGGACACAATGACATATTTTCTTTTTTTCACGGAAGCACAGTGATTTCCTCCTTGATTAGCAACCATCAGGGGATCGATCACACTGGAGATAAATATTCTGTGGTTCTTGAAAAATTTGTCAGAATGCTTAAAAATGCTGGCAGGAGCTACCTGCCAGCATTTGAAAGCCCGGCGGGGAAGTAGTTAAAATTCTACTATACTTGTGGGGACATTTGAGCCCTCTCACAATATACAAATACATAAAACTCACAAACTACACACACTACACACACACACACACAGAGCGGGGAGCTCCTTGTGCAGCAGAAGGGGGGGTGGGTGGGTGGTGGGTGGGGTGGAGGGGGTAGAGAGAGGGGGGCGGGGGGTGATGGCTATCAGGCTATCCAGGACACAGCGCTGCACTGCACTGCGAGGAGGACAGTCTTATCTAATTGAAACAGTGCCACGGCGGCTAAATTAACGAGCTAAATGGCGGCGTGACAAGGGTCTGGCACTGCATTCTGAGAGAGGCGCGGCGCTTGTTGTCCGCCCGCGGGGCGCGCTGTTAAACAGCCGAGATGATGGCCGATATGGAGCAAATAGCGAGGTGACGAACACCTCACCTCGGGGACTGAGGAGGGGGAGGGGGGGGAGGGGGTGTGTGTGATGGAATACAGAGCTGATAGCGTAGAGCTCAGTGGTTCTCAAACAATGCTTTGGGCTGGGACCTATATTTTTTTGTGTCACACAAAAACCTTAAGATCTTTTGTTATTTTTGTTATTTGTATGTTTTGTATGTTTGTTATTGTAAGAATGCCCGAGCGGCCTAGGCAGCAAATCAGTGGAGTTCGGTCCAGTGGCGACCTTCAGTCAGTTTTGTATTACATTTTTTCTTTTTACAATTTCTTTGACAATATTGTGCAACCTTTCATCTCATCTCACATCACACTGACAGACTCTCTTATAATATATAGGTGGGTACCTAAAATATTATTAATATATTCCACACCTGTAAGGACACAATACAAATCTACCTAAAAAACACTACCACATGTACTGTAGGCTACATGCGCCCATAAAAAACACTACCACATGTACTGTAGGCTACATGCGCCCATAAAAAACACTACCACATGTACGTAGGCTACATGCGCCCCTTAATACATATTTGCTGTTACCACTTAGCCTACTAAATATACACAACCACCATATACATGATTAAATTCATTACAGTCAACCCAGACTCCCCTCTAAACCATTTCCCACTTGATGTCACCCTCCCGGAGGAAACTCTTTGGCCCGAACACCCTGGGAAGAAGAGGGAGGAGAACAGA
Organism: Gymnoscopelus braueri; assembly: GCF_963280865.1. NCBI lineage: Eukaryota > Metazoa > Chordata > Actinopteri > Myctophiformes > Myctophidae > Gymnoscopelus > Gymnoscopelus braueri. The sequence goes on from NC_137615.1 coordinate 12,523,791, forward strand.
CAGAGGGAAGAGATTTACATTCATTTTACAATCCTCTTCACAAGTCTTACAATTATACTTGTCAATTACAAAGTATGCTGCTATACTGTTGAGTCCAGAAACTAATGTGAATGGTGTTTAGATTTGAGAAAAACCAAGGTGAGAGAGGAGAGGAGAGGAGAGGAGAGGAGAGGAGAGGAGAGGATGTATAGAGACGTGTGGTGCTGTTGTGGTCAACTCCCATGTGTCAGCGTGTGTAGTGGTGTGAATGTGAAGCAGGGTGGTGATGTAGTGTAGGAGAGGGTGTGCGTGTGCGTGTGCGTGCATGCTTGTGTGTGTGTGGTAGAGGATGCGTGCTCAGCAAAGCGCCTGTGTGAATGGGGGGGGGGGGGGGGGGAGCGTTCCCTGTAACCTACAGCAGGTGGTGGGCTGCGGGGCACACATGCACTCACTAATGTAGCATGCTGAGAGAGGGACACGCTCTCTGTGTGTGTGTGTGTGTGTGTGTGTGTGTGTGTGTGTGTGTGTGTGTGTGTGTGTGTGTGTGTGTGTGTGTGTGTGTGTGTGTGTGTGTGACACACACCATGACGGAGGGAAATGCTGTCTTCTCCTCCCTGCTGTCACAGCGGAGATGAGACTTTCCCACAAGAATGAGAAGTTTACCCTCGTACGGGCACGCACGCACGCACGCACGCACGCACGCAAGCACGCACACACGTGCACACACACACACACACACACACGCGCACACACACACACACACACACACACACACACACACACACACACACAAACGCGCGCGCCTGCATGCACATACTGTGCTGCCTTTAGTTTCCTGCCTCTCTAATGGTACAGTACAGTATATGAATAAAGCAAAAACCGCCTTAAAAATATATTTCAGGGCGCCCGCTGGCTGCATGGTAATCCAGTTTGACAGCATGTCGCGGGTTCGACTCCCGATCCCGATGACCTTTGCTGTGTGTCACCCCCCCCCCCCATCTCCCTCCCCATTTCCTGTCAGCCCATCAATAAAGGCAGAAAAAGCCCCAAAAATATTTTAAAAAATTAGATATTTCAAAAATGTAAACAAACTTAAAAACTCAATTCCAACAGACATGGAGGCATAATGTGTATGGCCGGGACGTGTGCTTGGTGTGGACGTGGCTATCATCAATGCTTTACAAGCGTCTCAGCTCCGAGAGTATAAGCACCAAGGACTGAGAGAACCCAAACGTTTCACGTTTATCCGGGAAAGGAAGATATTTAGGTTTATGAGATACAGGCAGGGCTACCCTGCTGCATTCACCCCCTATAAAGCTTTGACCTGCCTCCTTTGGGAAACCCATTATAACCACAGATACATGATCTACGTGTTTTATATCTATGGGAATACACACCTGAGGCCAGTTGCACCACCTCACACTAAGTTCAAACTTAGCCTAGTTATAGCTGAACCCATTCAATCCGGGGACTTATCACTGTCATTTTAGATTTCTTTGGCTATTAAAAAATAGCAGATCTACAAGCTCATAGCGCGGCACCGACTGCCGCGCTATGAGCTTGTAGATCTGCTATTTTTTGAAAAATCGTGAAAATGTGTGCAAATCTTTGAATATATATATTTTTTTAATATATATATTTAAAGATTTGCACACATTTTCACATTTAAAAAAATAAATAGCAGATCTACAAGCTCATAGCGCGGAGCCTTGTGTATCTGCTTTTTTTGAATAGCCAAAGAAATCTAAAATGACACAGATACTTTGGCTAAATGGGTTAAATGGCTTTTTAAAAGCCATTTAAGCTGTATAACTACTGTAGGCTAAGTTTGAACTGTGAGGTGGTGCAACTGGCTCCTGGATTCAAACCTGGGTCTTCTAATAAATGGGAAACCAATCATCTACCACTCGGCCAAAGTCATGAAACTCAGTGTAAAAACTCAGTAAATGTCAAGGTCACCGTGATGGTCCATGTCTGAATCGATAAATGACGGCCGGACTTTCACGTACTTGTGCCAGGCCCAGGGACAGAGCAGATTTGTGTAAAAAAATATCCAAAAATAGCCGATTTTGAGCGTTTATGAGTGTTTTGTTTTTTGTAGGAAACTAAAAAAAATTAAACGTACTCGCGACCCATAAATAATGTATTTGGGAAACAGTTCTAGAACACTGGTTCCCAAACTTTTTAGCTTGAGACCCAAAAGAGAAATTAGTCTCTCCTGGACCCAAACTAGTGAAAATAACGGACCTATACAAGCTTGTAGATCTGCTATTTTAAATTAATCTAATTCATGGAATTCTTCTGAAAAACATTTTGTTTTTAACTATTTTTTTTAAAATCTAATAAATATAAATAAATAATAAATATAATATAATACTAATTAAAAACAAAATGTAGTAAACAAAAAAATCAAGGGGTATTTACTCTGGACCCATACAAATGTGTCCGCAGCCCACAGGTTCCCGACCCACGTTTGGGAACCTTTGTTTTAGAACAAGGCTCACAAGGCTGCAAATCTTCCAGACAGTGCCAATTTGTGTTTTTTTTTCTCCATTACTTCCATAGCCTGTGCATTCGGTGTCAGTGTGTGTTTTTTAGTGTGTGTTGCGTTGTGTTAACACATTCCACGCCAGAGTTTAATCTCATAATGTACTCACCAGTGCCAGCGTTTTATTGTTTTTTTTTTGTTTTATTCACGTCGCCACAGACCTCGTTAAATCCCTTAAGATCGAGCATTAAACTGTTTGTAAACACAGCGGTGATCCGACTGCGTCGCCCAGTGAAATCCCCTTAAAAAAAACGAGCCGCCATCTTGTAGTTACAACGGTTTATGTTAAACAGCGATCAGCGACGAGAAAAACTACAAACGAGAAAAACTACAAACGAGAAAATGGCGTTTTAGTGTCCGCTTTAGAATGGAGGCCGATGGGATCGGCAAAACCGGATCCCGGATAATTCCGTTTCCGGTGGTGCTACAATGAAATGTGTCGTATCAAAAGTGAAAAAAAGTGCAATGTGAACTTAAAAAAAAGACCACTTCGCGTAGATCTACGCGATTGGCAGTCAATGTGTTAATGTGTTCACTGTAATTGTCGATAGATTAGTATCAGAATTAGACAGAAGATATCAAAGCATATAATCAGGAAAACGACCAGTGTTTCGGCTCCGTGTCAAATATCCAATCCCTCCCAGATTGTGAAATTTGTTTCGCAGCAACAAGCTAACAAAATATAAATACCACAAAAAGACTTAGAGGATGACTTTGCAGAGGAAATGATCCATTTCAGCAATTCATTAAAAACAAGCGAAAACAGTCTCCAAGGGAACATTAACAGCTTTTGAGGGATATATATATATATATATATAAATATATATATATATATAAAACATGGCCTTGAGAGTATTCGTACCAACGCATCTGGGGAGCATTCATTCTCTAAATGTCATTAATAAAAGACAGAATTAGGTCTATCATGGGTCAAAAGTGAATGAGTGCGATGCGATGTGATGTTAAGTCCCTGTGGTCTAATGCAGTGGTTGTCAAACTTTTCAGGCCGTGACCCCCAAAATAATCATATTTGAACTTTAGACCCCCCCCCCCCCACCCTGACAAGCACTTGGAATTGTAGGAGTTGAGGCATTACATTTTGCTTGTTCCTCGAGGCTTTGTGAGCTTGTAGATCGGCTATTTTCACAATTTTGTTTCCTCTTTCTTTGGTAATATTTGACAATTTGGCCAATGTTCGACCAATTTTTATAACGCAATAATGATCATATTATCATCATCATTTTAGAGGTATTAAACTTAAAAGTCTTAAATTGTCACTTTAGAAATGTGCAGGTACCCTGTATACACTCATACTGTATGTTGGTTTGTTTACTGTTGAGTGAGAAAACAATGTTGCACATTAAGCTAACCCAAACTGGGGGTCCCGACCCCCAGTTTGGGAAACAGTGAAACACTAATATTATTAGTAATAATGCATTAACATTGTAGGATTGCTTCAAATGAAAAGGTTTGAGAATCACTGCTTTAATACGGTCCTTCCAGTCACTTCATTCAGCTCAATTTCTCAGAGATCAATATGTGTCACTGACGTTCACTGATCACAGTAGTGGAGCCGGGATTTTTTTTATCATAGCGTTCCATGCAGTGGCCAAGAATGGAAGAATATAGATGATCTGCCGATCCAGAGAATCTCACAGAAATTACCACAACAAAGAAAAAAAACACACACATTGCTTCATTATTTACACTACTGTCAACTCACATGTAGTTACCATGGATACAGATGAGCACATGCAGCACATTATACCCAGCATCTCTGAGTGTTTTTTTATTCAGGCACTTGTTCCCAGTGTGATTTACTGTATTAAAATATATATTTAAATTCTAATTACATTTGTAAGATTGTGTCAATATTGTTAAAAATGTTTCTAAAATGTTCAATTATTAACATTGTTAAGGAACCGGAATCGTTAAAATCCTTAACTCTTTGACTGCCAGAAATAAAACATTGTTTGCTAAACCACTGCCAGCGATTTCTTCGCTTTCCTTACCTTTTCAACTAGTCACAGAATATTTATCTCCAGTATGATCGATTCATTGCTAAACACAGAGGTTTTCTGTCTGGTTCTGCTAGTTATTGGCCGTTGAATATAGCATGTCTCGTCAGAAATGCAGAGGAAATCCAGGAAAGATAGATTTTTTCCAAATACGCTAACCAGGAAGTGAATGGTGGAGGAGATATTTCGATCACGTGATCTCCTAGATCTGTGTGTGACTGAGAATTAAATGGTCACTCATATGATAGTGAACAGCGCCATCTAGCGTAAAACCACTGAAAACACAAAATCTCGTCATGTCTCGTCATTGGCAGTGTGAGCCTTGGCAAGATATGACGAGAAATCGCGTCATTGGCAGTCAGAGTTAAGAATCCCAACCCTACTCACAGCGTGTTGATTGGCTATTTTCAGCGAAGATATTTAATGTCGAGCGGAAAAAAAAGCAGAAAATACACTAGTATGGAGCCCTGAGGGAAAACGTATGGCTATAAAATGTATTCTTAAAGGGAGGCCGCAGCCAGCCAGAGGCTATGGCTATTAGGGGTCCTTTCGGCAACGGCAAAGTTTGGGAACCCCTGGATTAGGCCGTTAGCTGACTGACAGGATAGCAGCTGTCTGGTTGGGGTGGCTTTGGCAAGGCTGGGGCCGGTTAGATTCTTAGTGACATTGCATGACATTTCATCTGCTGCAACAGGGGCTTTTGCGAGCTTCGCCGTGTCATCACCGCCCGCGGCCTCCGACTATATCCTCCCGCTCGCTGTCTCACATCTAGACACACCGCGGAGGAGGGAGAAAGTCTGACTCTGTTACCGCTAGCGCCGAAACGCTCCCCAGTGACACACTGGAGCTTACCTCTCACCCTCTCTCTCTCTCTCTCTCTCTCCCTCTCTCTCTGTCTCTCTCTCTATCTCTCTCTCTCTCTCTCTCTCTCTGTCCCTCTCTCCATCTGCCTCGTTTCCGCTGTGCCGGTACGATCAGATCGAAAAGCATTAAAGGATATTTTAAAAGTCAAAGAGTTCTTTCTCGTTCACTCTTCTTTTCCCCCCTTCTTCTTCTCGCTCGTCCGTCTGTCCCTGTAACGAGAGATGCCTTTGCTTTCCCAGACGAGAGATTTAATTTGCCTTTGATAGAGAGAGAGGGAGAGAGAGAGGGAGAGGGAGTGTGTGGGTGAGGGGGGGCGGGTGGCTGGGGGTGGGGGTTTTCTTGGCTCTGGAGTGTGTTGTGACTGTATCAGGGCCTGTGATCTGGCCACAGTAAGCTTCTTTGCTATCTCTGGTTGGCATGCTTGGCACTTAGGGGCTGACCGGAGGGCAGGGAGAGAGAGAGAGAGAGAGAGAGAGAGAGAGAGAGAGAGAGAGAGAGAGAGAGAGAGAGAGAGAGAGGAGACAGTGGACAGAAGAGTGGAGAGAGAGAGAGTGGAAAAGAGGGAGAGAGAGAGAGTGAGAGAGACAGACAGACAGACAGACAGACAGACAGACAGACAGACAGACAGACAGACAGACAGACAGACCGAGAGAGAGGGAGGGAGGGAGAGAGACAGAGAGCGAGAGAGAGAGAAAGAGGGAGGGAGGGAGGGAGACAAGCAAGACAGCGGACAGAAGAGTGGGAGAGGGAGGGAGGTAGGGGAGAGAGGGGAGAGAGTGGAAAGAGAGAGGTGAGTGGAGAGAACAGCATCACACAGATTTTCATTTAAGTCATAAATTATATCACCTCAAAGTAGACATATTTCAACTTCAATTACAAAATATTAGCCTATATGGACATATTCTGAGTTTGATCGTTATAATTCTTCACTTTAACAACAACTTTGAACTCTAATTGCATGAAACAAATATCATCCCCTTGGCCCTGACAGAACAACAGGAAGGACCCTGTTAAACAGAACCAATATATTCAAAGCACATACCACCTGTAGGCTCTACATTTCATACAGTCTAGTGGTTCCTAGCCTGAAAGAGCGAGCCCTATCGATGGTCTTGAAGGGCGGATCCAAACCCAGGCCGTTGGATTCCAGCGCTTCTTCCTATTGCTTCACCAATCTATGTCCCCGCCTCCCCTCCCCTCCCCCCCTCCCCCCCCCCCGTCCACCGGCCTGTGCACGGAACAATTTGACGTCACCAAATTTAGAGCGACGCCCCTCTGCACTCTGATTGGTTAGGAGATAACAAGGTTCACTCCCACCCCGAAACCACCGTTCCTTCATGGTTCCCCCAGCCTTTTTTCTTTTGTAACAAAAAAAAGGCATGGGTTTCCGAGGCTAAGTGGTTCCCAAACTTTTGTGGTTCAGGGCCCACTCTCGGCCCACCCATCTGACCACTTACCACGGCAGTAAGAGGTCAGATGGGTGTGGGCTGCATGCATTTTCAGAGTATGTTTATTTTATTGCATACCGGCTTGGATCAATAGCACTAACATAGTGGGTATTTTTTTTATTTAGAGTAGTCAATTATGTTTTACTCCCTTTTTTCTCCCCAATTTAGTTACATAACATAACAATGAATTCCTCCCCACACACATTTCTGTGTTGTCACTGTTGTCGTAGCCCTACTGACTCGCCTGCCAGTGAGGAGCCCCCACCGGGAGGACGTAGAGCCTTCGTCCTACTCCTCCCACCCAACACTCCCTGCTGACAGATGCCCCCCCCCCCCCAGCCCGTAGGAGTACATGCAATGACCAATATCACCCTCCTCTCCAGTGTTAATTTTGACAGCAAATTTTTGATTTAGTCTTAAGGTCCTTACACACCGGGGCGATTTTCTTCATGCGAATAATACGTTTTTTTAAAAAACCTTATAAAGTCAATGCAAGCTTCCACACCAGTTTCGCGGAGCGAAAAAAGCGTCTTTTAATTATTCGGAACGAGTCCGAATTTTGCGTATATTCGCATATTCGCCGGTGTGTAACCGCCTTTAGTCTTAGTCTTTTGAATAACACACCATTTAGTCTTAGTCCTATTTTAGTCTTCTGAAAATGGTTTAGTCTTAGTCTAGTCTAGTCGACTAAATATAAAAACCTGAAAGGCATACTAGGTAACGTTTTCAACAAAACTAAAGTTAAATTGTATATCTTTTGTGAGTGGCAAAAGTTTCACAACACCCACTCCATGAATTTCACCCCCGGAAGCCTTTTATTTATATATTTTCTATTGAACGTGGACTGGGGGGACTTTCCCGGGGAAATGACGTCATCTGGCCGGGAAACGGAGGTGGAAATGCACTGGTTTCCTGTTTGGCCAGGAACTAACGCAACGGTTTCCTGTTTGGCCAGGAACTACCGCGCTATAACAAAAAGGAACCTCACGCTGATTTTAAGACAATGTAGGATTGGAAGATCGAAAAAGAACAGAAAAAGAAAGCACAGCTCATGGTAACTAATGCTCCACTGGCTAAGAGAAACGATCCGTAGATAGTATAAAACAATTAAAAGATCGCTTTTTGAAACGCTTCCGGCTTCCGGTGAAAACGAATGGAATTCTGGGTAATCGAGGACCACGGAAATTGTATGCAGTGACGGTAGTGACCAGCAGAGGTTGCTAAAAAACAATTACACTGCAGCATATTCAGATTTAGTCTTAAGGCGGTTACACACCGGCGAATATGCAAATATGCGCAAAATTAGGACTCGTTCCGAATAATTAAAAGACACTTTTTCGCTTAGCTTTTTCGCTTCGATTTTTCGCTTAGCTTTTTCGCTTTTTCGCTCCATGTAAGCTTGCATTGACTTTATAAGTTAAAAAAAAAAAACGTATTATTCGCATGAAAAAGTTCGCCCGGGTGTGTAAGGACCTTTAGTCTTTGTCTTTTGAATAACATACCATTTAGTCTTAGTCCTATTTTAGTCTTCTGAAAATTGTTTAGTCTTAAGGTCCTTACACACCGGGGCAATTTTTTCATGCGAATAATACGTTTTTTTTTAAAACCTTATAAAGTCAATGCAAGCTTCCACACCAGTTTCGCGGAGCGAAAAAAGCGTCTTTTAATTATTCGGAACGAGTCCGAATTTTGCGTATATTCGCATATTCGCCGGTGTGTAACCGCCTTTAGTCTAGTCTAGTCGACTAAATATCAAAACCTTAAGCCTTTTAGTCTTTTAGTCTTAGTCTTATAGTCCACACAGTTAACACTGCTCCTCTCTCCGACCGGCTTCCCTCTCCCAACACGGGCCAATTGTGTTTGTGTAGACGCCCGACAAAGCCGGATGCACTACGGGGGGATTTGAACCCACAACATCCGTATTATGTTTTTTTTTTTTTTTTTCAAAATTATAAATTATATCATCGTTAAAATCTTAGTGTTTCGCCAATTATTTGGGGACCCACCTGCAATACCCTCACGGCCCACAGGTTGGGAGGAATGTCTGTCATTCGGTTTATTTGAAGTGAAACTGTACCCTATTATAAATATATATCACCTGGGGGTTCGTCGTTGCTCAAGCAAGCAAGCAAGCGACAGACGGGTCGGGATAAAGAGGTCATGCGATGAATAATGTGGTAATTATTCGCCGTTGTTCATTCGTCATAATTAGCTGATGATTTGTTTATCGCATTGCCACAGTCTTATTTATTCACCAAGACAATGATAAAGGAGCAGTTAAAAAGTTAACCCTCTCAGTGCTCTGGGAAGTATATCTGGTTTGTGTTTTCCATGCTTTCCTGCCATCGTGTCTCACACTACAAATGCAACAGAAACAGAGTTTTTTTTATCCCATTAAGACCGGGAACGCATCTGTGTCATTTTTAAGATGTCTTTGGGCTATTCAAAAACAGCAGATATACAAGCTCGTAGCGCGGCACCGAGTGCCGCGCTACGAGATTGTAGATCTGCTATTTTTGAAAAAAAAATCTTTAAAATGTCTGTAAATCTTTGAATATATGTTTTTTTTAACATTTGTAACTCAAATCTTTGCTTCTGGGGGATTCTACAAATGTCTTCTAAATCCCTTTTTAAATGTATTTGGCCGTGGACCCCCCATCTCAAAATATTTTGTTCCAGGGACCCCCAGAAGAACAGAGTTAAAAATGTTCGCTCTAAAAAATATATATATATTCAAAGATTTGCACAAATTTGCACACTATTTAAAAAAAATAAAATAGCAGATCTACAAGCTCATAGCGCGGCACTCGGTGCCGCGCTAGGAGCTTGTAAATCTGCTATTCTTCAATAGCCCAAATAAATCTTAAAAGGACACAGATGCGTTCCCACTTCCCGGTCCTACAGGGTTATTCAGGGCTTTTCAAACGGTGTGCCCCGAGAGTCTATAGGTGTGTCTTGGGATTTTGTGACAGCCACACATTATTACTGTAGTATATATAGTGTATACAACATACATATTTATGAATATTGTTATCATTATTTACTATCACTACTGTGCACACTAATGTGCTCAATACAGAGGCAAATTATATCCTTTTTTTTTTTTTCTCTCTTTTTTTGCACTGGCTGTGTGCACAAGAAATGTGGCAGTGATCGACGTTCCAGTGGTTTGGTTGACAGCTCCGGAAACTACAGACACACTCACACAGACTAACACATAGACTCACAGACAGACCCTCTTCTAGACGACTCACGCAGAGCCACACCGTAAAATAAATGAAAAAGTACAACAAGTTCAAATTGAATTAAAATACAATAAATAGACTTAGAGCAGGGGTCTTTAACAGGGGGTCCAGGACCCCTAGGGGGTCCTCAGAGTTACTACAGGGGGGGCCGCCAAATCTTTGTGTTATAGGGTCTTTATTTGATCCTTTTTACATTAACCACTTGGACCCTCGCATTCCTATTCTGGGAGGAACATTAGACAAAAAATAGCAGATCTACAAGCTCACAACGCGTTGTGAACTTGTAGATCTGCTATTTTCGGCGAGGAGGTTCGGTGTGCAGGGGGAAAAAAAGAGCAGACCGACCGAGCCAAAGGCCAAGTTTACAAAGTATTGAGGTGGTTTAGGTGGTTAAATACATGAAAACACATGTTTAACATGAATGAAATATGTAGTGGGGTGTGCCTGCTTCATCTCTCTCTCTCAGCTAAGGGGTCCTTGGGCTGAAAAGACCCCTGACTTAGTGTGTTTATGGACATGTTGTACCGTGTCCTGCACACGTGTGTGTACGAACAGCATGTGTTCCATTTGTATGCTGCTGTACTTCTACATGACATGCAGCAGCAGCGGCGGCGGTGTCACAGGATGAATGCTCAAACACACCGCAGGGCCAGTGCAATTTTTTAACCCTTTAAGAACCGGGGAAAAGGCATGCATCATTTGTGTCGTTTTACGATTTATTTGGGCTATTCAAAAATAGCAGATATACAAGCTCATAGCGCGGCACCGAGTGCCGCGCTATGAGCTTGTAGATCTGCTATTTTTTGGGGGAAAATCGTGAAAATTTGTGCAAATCTTGGAATATATATATATTCTTTGAAGCGAACATTTTGTAAAATATTTAGTTCCAGGGATCCCCCAGAAGCAAAGATTTGAGTTACAAATGTCTGCTTAAAAACAAGGGAACCAGGAGGCCTGGTACTGCCAGACCCCTAGTGGTTGAAATCTGAATGGCCGGACTTCGCATGACGCGTGTGCAGAGGAAAAGAGGGACAGACCGACCGACCGACCGACCGACCGACAGACAAAGCCTCATGTAGGCCGACCGCTTGGGTCTGGCAACAAAAATATAATTCTAATATTTGCACAAATTTTCATGATTTTTTCAAAAATAGCAGATCTACAAGCTCTTATTTTTGAATAGCCAAAGACATCTAAAATGACAGAGATGCGTTCCCGGATTGAATGGGTTAAGACAGCACTGCAACCCTGCACAAATTCTCACGGGGGCAAGCAGAGCACTCACGTGCACCTACACACCATCATACACGCACACGCGCACAAACACACGCACACACACACACACACACACACACACACACACACACACACACACACACACACACACACACACACACACACACACACACACACACACACACACACACACACACACACACACACACACACACACGCGCGCGCACACACAAACACACACGCACACGCACACGCACACACACACACACACACACACACACACACACACACACACACACACAGTCAGACACACAGACATAAACACAAAGGCTCACCAAAAGTACTGTACGGTTAAGAAATGCAGACACACACAGGATCTCAGCTGTCTGGAGTGTCTATGTGCTGAGCCTCACTTCCTCAGGGAGTGTGTTTGGAAGGTGCAAGCTTTGACAGGCAATAAGCAGCTCTGTAAATTATGCATATGCTATATGGTCTCATACAGAAAAACAAGGCTTATGAAATATGGAGATATTCATTATAACCGCCCCCACCAATCCTTTTCAAACCCCCCCTCTCTCTCTATCTTCCCCGCTTTGTTGCCATGTCTGCTTGTTATAAGCGACTTTGGGCTTAGTTTTTTTTTCTGGAAAGTCGCTTATAAATATTGGTAGTTGTGGGTTGCGGTTTTTTCGGGGCTTGTTTCTATAGTGTAGTTGAATTTCCTTCCTAATTTTGTTTAAACCAGTGGTTCTCAAACATTTTCTTGTCAAGGATCCCTAAATGAATATGCAGGCCTATTTATTTCACATTTATTTCAAGATTTATTGGAAAATAGATCTCTACAAGCTTGTAGATCGGCTATTTTCAAATAGCTGTGTGTGTGTGTGTGTGTGTGTGTGTGTGTGTGTGTGTGTGTGTGTGTGTGTGTGTGTGTGTGTGTGTGTGTGTGTGTGTGTGTGTGTGTGCGCGAGCGCGCGCGCATGCATGCTCATGTGGTCTAGTCGCTTCTTCTGGGCTTGTTTTCGTGGACCTGGCCACTCGTTTCTCTTGCAAAATCTGGCAACGTTGCTTCCCCTCTAGCTCTCCTTGCCTCTGTTGACGTATGTCTCCCCCCCTTCGCTCCCATCTCTCCTGCACTCCTTTCCCCTCTTCTCTCTCCACTGGTGGACAGTAACTAAGTATATTTACTCAAGTACTGTACTTTTTTTTAAGGTACTTTCACTTTACTTGAGTATTTCCATGTTTCAGCAGGCCTACTTTACATGTTTGCATGTTTCAGTAGGCTACTTCTACTCCACTACATCAAACTAAGGCAAATTGACTTTTTACTCCACTACAATTATTTGATAGCTTTAATTGCTGGTTACTTTGCACATTTAAATGATTATAATACATTTTGGTTGACTAAGCATTAAAATAAACATGCTTTTAAAATGCACGCGTCCCACCCATCTGACCAAGTGGTCAGAAAAAAATGGATTTTCAGTGGGCCCTGATCCAAATAAAAAATGGTTGAGAACCACTGCTGTAGAATACTGTGTCTATGCTGACGGTACTTAAGCGCTTAAGCTAAGCTGGTGATTCTCAGTCAGTGAATTGGCACATGAAAGGTGGGCTATCAGATGTTCTGACAAGGTCACACAGACAAACATTTTAACCCGTTCGATCCGGGAACGCATCTCTGTCATTTTAGTCATTTCTTTGACTATTCAAAATTTGTGCAAATATTTGAATATATATGTTTTAAAGCGAACATTTGTAACTGTCAAATGTCTCAACAAATGTCTTAATTTTTCCTGAAAAAAACTATTGTTGCTATATCAGTGGTTCTCAAACATTTTCTTGTCCAGGACCCCCAAAATTCAGTTTTTGACCACCGATCCCATCAAAATATGTTGTTCCATGGACCCCCCCAGAAGCAAAGATTTTAGTAAAAAATGTTGTTTGAAAAATATATATATTCAAAGATTTGCACAAATGTTCAAAAATAGCAGATCTACAAGCTCGTAGCGCGGCACTCTGTGCACTCTGTGCCGTGCTATGAGCTTGTAGATCTGCTATTTTTGAATAGACAAAGTATAAAAATATAATGGTTATAGCTAAAAATCTAAAATGACACATATGCATTCCTGGATTGAATGGTTTAATTTTCTCCCCCCCAATTTAGTCATTACCAAATCCCCCTCCCCATGTGTACTGCCATGGTCCCTGTCACTGCAAATCCCCACTGTTGGCCCGGGGATGGGTTTAGACAACCCGATGTCTCCTCTGATATATACATGGAACGGCCAGCTGCTTCTTGTCACCTAATCTCTCAAGACAGATTCTGCTGTCAGCAGCGCTACTACTGCCTTAAACCCTGTAATGTTGTTGTTAGTAGGAATGAACCATATAGAGTTATAATATATATGGCAGCTAGGGGTCTTCAACAGGGGGTCCGGGACCCCTAAGGGGTCCTCAGAGTTAGTACAGCGGGGGTCTCCAAATCTTCGTGTGATTGGAACTTCTTTCTTTTTTTTTGCATTAACCACCTTGAAACCTAGCATCCCTATTCTGAGGGGAACTTTAGCCGAGAATAGCCGATCTACAAGCTCACTATTTTCGGGCAAAGAGGGTTGGTGTAGAAGGAAAAAAAGAGCAGACCAAGTACAGAGCCTACGGTCAAGTTTACTTAGTATTTAGGGGTTTAAGTGGTTAAATGTCTGAAAATACACATTAACATGAATCCAACATATTATAGAAAAAATAAGTCAAAACAAGCCAAAACACATGAATTAAACACAACACTGATGTCATCAGTGTTGTGTTTAATGACTGGTTTTGGTTTGTTTTTGCTGTCAGTGCTGTCAAACACGTCTATGAAGCTGTCTATGAAATCTATGAAAAAGTTTAATCTGCAACATAATTTTATACAATATGTATAGTGAGGGGTCCCTGCTTCATGCGTCTCTCTCTCAGCTCCTTAGCCTGAAAAACTTTGAAGCCCCTGATATATGGTATACATCATCGGTTCTCAAAGTGGGGTCCGGGGACCACCAGGGGTCCTTGGGGGGGGGGGGGTTCCAGGGGGTCATCATCTTCACCGCTTTATCCATTTATATGTTGGCTATTCAAAATTACTTGGAAAAATATCGAAAATGTTTCGACAATTTTGAATAATTTATCATTTTTAACCCCAAATCTTCTCTTCTGGGGGTCCCTGGCACAAAATATTTTCAGATGGGGTCCGCGGTCAAATACATATCAATTAGGGGGTCTACGGCAAAAAAAAGTTTGAGAACCGCTGGTATATCATCATCGATCTACATGTTGTGTGACAGTAGGGCATTAATTAATGGAAAAAAACAAACTAATGGAGATAAGAGGTAAGAGGTTTCTGCCCGACAGCAACAATATTATAATGAACAGGTGAGTGTGTGTGTGTGCGTGTGTGTGTGTGTGTCCCCATCATGGTCATGTGGGTATCCTCCCACGCAAGAAGACACATGCGTGATATAGGGACATGCTCCTGCCAATGCCCTTGAGCAAGGCACTGCTCCGAGGGTCCCCAGGCGTTGCTCGTTGGCTCCGCAGCACTCAATGCAGAGGACAACGCTCCCCCATGGGGGATCAAACAAAGCCTAATTTAACATAACAAGCTCCACTTGATTTGTTCATTTCATCCCGTTATGACTTTGGCCTCGGATGACTTCACACATATTGTGATAACATGCTAAAAGCTATACATAGCTTATTGACTTTCATGTGAAAAAGGTGTAACTGCCAAAAGGCATCTTTAACATTTAACCCGCTAAAACCAGGAAAGCATCTGTCATTTTAGATTTTAGCGTTGGCTATTAAAAAAAATAGGGAAATTTTCATGCTCACTTTGTGCTCACAGCGAGGCACGAAGTGTTTTTAACACAAATCCTCTCTTCTGAGGGTCCCTGTCACAAAACATTTTCAGATGGGGGTCCGGGGCCAAATATATATAAATTTGGGGGTCCTACTACAGCGTCACAAAAAAGCATTAAAAGCAGCAAATCCGCAAGCCTCGAAGCACGACACGTTTCGAGCTTGTAGATCTGCTTTTGCCATGTTTTTATTTGAATCCTGAAAATAACAGTTTTGAACATATGAGGTTTCCACCTGACAGAGACGATGTAGGCTACAATATCTATAGTAATATGTGACTGTGTGCAATGTACAATACCTGTAATAACTCAAATAATATTACCGTATTTAATATAACCTTTATGTAAAGCTAGACTATGGAACTTTCCTCGTATACCCCAGATTTGAACTCGGTTTCCTGCGCAAGTGCTGACATTTTTTACCATTGAGCTAATAGAGTCTGCCTGCTTGCTCAGGGGATACATTTGATCTTGAACCATCATCAGGTCCAAATTATTGTCAGATCCTGTGTCTAGGTGAGACATGACCTTTGACACGATCTAAATGTCTCAATAGATGAGCAGGGAGACAAAATACAACCACCACAATTGTATGTATGGGTGGTTGTATTGTATTGTTTGGGCTTGTTTCTAAAAGTGTAGTTGCTTATCTGGGCTTGCTTCCTAAATGTTGTTTAACAAACACGATTTTGGTTCTCAAACATTTTCACGCCAAGGACTTCCAAATAATATGTAATTGTCCGCGTATCCCCATCTGAAAACCTTTTGTGCCAGGGATCAGATTAGTGTTGTTAAAATGTTTCAAATGTTCCACTTTTTTCCCCAAGCTTTCTTTGAAAATAGCCGATCTACAAGCTCACAACGCGTCGTTATGTGACGCGTTGTGAGCTTGTAGATCGGCTATTAACAAATAGCCGATATGTATATAGGTTTAAAGTGCTCATGTGTTTGCTTCTTTTGGGCTTGTTTTCACAGACCTGGTTGCTTATTTCTCTCGCAAAATCTGACAACACTGGTTGTCTCATCACATAATATACTTCAAAAGCCATGCTCTCACATTGACCATACTGCTCACACCTTATCCGACGCAATACTCATCATCATTATTATTGCTGTTATATATGTTGTTCTATGTTATTTATTTTACATGTTTACTTACTAAACATGAATTATTAGCTGCTGTACATGTTTGTTCTTCCTGTGTCTTGTGTGTGTGAGCACTGCACCAAGTCAACTTCAACTGCTGCCGCTGGCCAACAAACTGATGAGTCTAAATACAAGGAGGATTAATTAAAAGCAGAGACAAGGCGAGGAGCATGCTGGCTGTTCAAGGCAGTTCACGCCATCTTGGGTTCAAATCTGCCTCACAAGCCTCATCCCATGGCCTCCCTCCCTCCTTCCCTCCCTCCAGGAGCAGGCCAAGTGTGCAGAGAGGATGTGATGGATTTGACACTGGCTTAGAATCTCTCTCTCTCTCTCTCTCTCTCTCTCTCTCTCTCTCTCTCTCTCTCTCTCTCTCTCTCTCTCTCTCTCTCTCTCTCTCTCTCTCTCTCTCTCTCTCTCTCTCTCTCTCTCTCTCTCTCTGTGTAAGAGCAGGAAGGTTTTCCACTGATAGCTCTGTGTTCCTTAAGCACTTGGCTATGTGCAGTAGCATGAGGATAGCCCTGCATTGCATAACTATACTTGCGAGGACATCACACGTGTAAGAACGGGCAATTTTTATAAATGCCCCCTTTTTTAATATTTCTAATAATAACCCTAAAGCCTGAGTTGTACACATAGATGCCTACCGGTGCAACCCCTAAATGCCTATAATCCTAACCCCACCATAAAACAACCATTTATCCTGTGAGGGCCAGGAATGCTGTCCTCACAATGTCTGTTTATCAAAGTCTACTACACTTGTGGGGACATTTGGCCCTAGTAATACAGGTACACACGCACGCACACAGGCACAGGCACAGGCAGAGGCATGCACACGCACACGCACGCACGCACGCACACACACACACACACACACACACACACACACACACACACACACACACACACACACACACACACACACACACACACACACACACACACACACACACACACACACAGGCGCGCGCGCGCACACGCACACGCACACGCACACGCACACGCACACGCACACGCACACGCACACGCACGAGAGAGACAGAGAGAGCAGATCCAAACCCAGAGAACATGCAGAGCCTTGCCGTGGTCCAGGATGTTGTGTCTTGTGCCCTCATTTAATTGCATGTTTCTATGGTTACCGGCACAGTGGATTAAAAACTAGACAATCCAACACACACACACACACACACACACACACACACACACACACACACACACACACACACACACACACACACACACACACAAGACTAAAAACACATCCAATCCAATCATGTGGTCGGCACTAGAACCTGAGCGATGCCAGATCTTTGGGTCCGAGGCTGACCCGTTTTTGGAAAGTCCGATAAAGTCCCCAGATGATTAGCTTAATGTGCAACATTGTTTTCTCACTCAACAGTAAACAAAACAACATGCCGTATAAGTTTATACAGCAGGGTATCTGCACATTTCTAATGTGACAATTGAAGGACTTTTAAGACCTTTTTAATGATGCCAAAAAACATAAAAAGATAAGACTATTACTGCGTCAAAAGTAATCTACAAACAACACTATAAAAAGTGTCAAACATTGGCCAAATTGTGAAATTTGACCTGAAAAAAGAGGCAAACATTTTGAAAAAAAAAGCTGATCTACATGTTGCGAGGCATGAGGCAGTGGCGGACGCAGGATCTCTTTATGAGTAAGGCCTGGCAAATACGTGGTATAGGCCCCCCCCCTTTTGTGAATGAGGAACACAGACAGACAGACACATGTCAGACTCGAGTGTGAAAAGGGATTCTGAGAATACACATTGGCTCAAAAGACTCAACATCCTCCAGACACGCAGGACGTAGAGAGATAATGGATGTGTATCAAGCTGTTTGTCGGCCTTAAGTATAGGGGGCGATATTCAAACACAAAAAGCTGTCTGGCGGAGGGAAGGCACATGTGTATTCGAGGTGAGGCACGAGCCTACAGTGCGTCCGCCACTGGCATGAGGTGAGCTTGTAGATCGGCTATTTTCACAATATTTATCTGTGGAACCGAGTCAAACTAAATGTAATGCCTCAACTACAATACCAAGTGCTTGTCGGGGTGGGGGGTCCCCAGTTCAAATATTAATTTTTGGGTCGAAAAGGTGTAAAACAACTGTGATTAAGCACCGATTATGGATGTTTTGACCGATATCTTGTCAAAAAAAAGATTCTAATCCAATTGAGCAACGTAATTTCATTACATTTAATGGCGTAATGGTAAATACATGGTAAATGGTGCATTTATATAGCGCTTTTATCCAAAGCGCTTTACATAGATTGTGCATTACATTCACCCATTCACACACACATTCATACACCGATGGCGGAGGAAACCATGCAAGGCACCGACCGGCTAATGGGGAGCAATTAGGGGTTCAGTGTCTTGCTCAAGGGTACTTCGACAGTAACTCTTCTGGGGGAGCCCGGGATCGAACTGGAAACCTCACTGCTTCCATCCGGCCACTCTACCGGCCACTCTCTACCCCTGAGCCACCGCCGCCCCGTATAATCTCAAATACATTTAACATAAAGGCGATCTACAAGGAAAACATTTCATCAAATTCAGCCTGTACATCTGCTATTTGTGAGAATTAAAAAAAAAACTTTGCCCAAATTAGGGAGGGGCGAGGTTGGAAATGGTTACAATTCGGGATTGACAAAGCTCTCTGTAAAATAGACGTTTAACCACTTAAACCCCAGCATCCCTATTGTGGGGAAAGCTTTTGGCAGAAAATAGCAGATCGACAAACTCACAAGGCGACGCGAGCTTGTGAGCTTGTCGATCGGCTATTTTCAGCCAAGGCTTATTTCCCCACAATAACGGAAAACAGAAAAGACAATACCATAGAGCCCTGAGGGACTGCGGTCAACCATATGGGGTTTAAGTGGTTTTATCGCTGAACGTATAAGCATTAGATGTAAACACCACAGAACAGCCACAAAGCATCAGTTACAATCCTTCTTAACGTTAAGCACAAAACACAAGCGTAGCTGTGAAAGTATGAGGTGGAGAACAGGATCTGTGGGATGACTCATGATGTAATAAATCACTGTGAGATCCAAGAGAAGCAGCAACAAAGCTTTGGAGAAGCTTGGCTTTGGAGGTCCCGGGCTGTCAAGAGACGCATCTAATGATACATGAAGACATAAAAAAGCTTAACTTTTCTTTAGTGTCTGAGCTGACTGGCTGTATTTTTAGCCCTGCTTCCCCTGTCATACGGTCATTTAGAGCTGCCAGGATCGTACCGCTGTTGAGCAGCGCTCAGACACTCAAACACACTCGTACACAGACACACACACACACACACACACACACACACACACACACACACACACACACACACACACACACACACACACACACACACACACACACACACACACACACACACTTTTTTTTAAACTTCTGTACCCCCTTTCCCTGCTTTCTGAATCCAAGCTCTCCCATCATCAGACTACTGCATTTTACATAGAAAAATCTAATTCTGATGTCAATATGTTCACAAATAAAACAGCATAAGGGCAAATAACGAAATAAGTATAACCTTCTACTCAGTAACAGTTGTGCTAGTCAAGTTATTGATTACATTTTGGATTAAAACTTTACAGATCAGCAGGTTCACACATAGTTTCTAAAAGTTTCATCATTAAATACAACAGTATTTTCTCCATTTTCACTTTCTCTCACGTTGTAGTACCTCCTAGTAACCCTAGGGGTACAAGTTCCCACATTTGAGAAACACTGCAGTAGGCTACACATTCATTACACGTATACTAGGGTTAGGATCCGGAACCTGAGGAACCTGAGGAACCTGGCTGAGGAACCTGAGGAACCTGGCTGAGGAACCTGAGGAACCAAATCCAACATCGAGGAACCGGAATCGGTTCCATCACATTTGGAACCGTTTCTGGAACCGTTCTTTTTTTCACACTGTCAGAGCTGGTATCACGTCTTCTATACAATTACAATGCCGGTGGTTCTCAAACATTTTAATTTCTCTTAAGATATTAACTCTGAGAGTGTACAAATTGAACCAAATGGACCCTTATTTGGAACACCCTCAAGTAACCCTGAGGGTCCCCGCAACTTACTTAGGGAAACATTACAATAATATGTATGCAATAATTCCAAACCTAATGTATACAGTACGTAGGTAATATTCAGACACATCACCCACAGTCCAAACCCTCAATTGGCAAAATTGGTAAAACCCACAGCCCAAACCTTGGTGTAGTCATGCACATAGACCTACAAAGTCAGCTTAATATCAATTAGAATAAAACGAGGATTATGTCTCTGCAAGATTTGGAAAAACGTGTGCATGCATTCATCTTCAGTAGACTTGTCTACTTTAACTGTTGTGTTGTTGTTGTTACAGGTCTGCCTTTAAAAAGAAAAAATCAACTGCAGCTGATTCAGAATGCTGATGCAGAATGTGGACCATAACACTCCATTTCTTAGATCTTTACACTGGCTCCCTGGCTGTCAAAGAATTGGCTTCAAAATACTACTGTTGATTCATAAAGAATTGAATGGTCTAGGGCCAAATATTTGTACTACAACATGAACCATGAAAACCTCTGGGACAGGTCTGCTTTATGAACCCAGAATCAGAAAATGTGGATCAGCAGCGTTCAGACTTTTATGCACCAAAAAATCCCAGAAAACTGCAGGTTTTGCTACAATTCTCTGTTCTTTTAAATCAAAGCTGAAGACCTTTCTGTGTGCCGCTGCCTTTTACTGAGGGTTTTCAATCATTTATTTTTCACTTTATTCTATTATTATTTTTCAGTTTTGTTTGTACTTGTATTTTTTATTTCTAATGCATTCTGAGGCCTTTTATGATGCGTTTCTTTTGCAGTCGCTTAATGCCTAACGTCTTAATGATCATTGTTTTATGTAAAGCACTTTGAACTGCCTTGTGTTCTAAATGTGCTTTACTAAGAAACATGCCTTGCACATACACATGTATGTAGACATAATAGTACCGATGCACCTACATACACACACATTGGCACACATTTTGTGTGACTGAATGCACGCAACTAGGTTGTAATTTTAAATGTTTGCATTCATTCATTCATTCATTCATTCATTCATATGAAAGTAGAGGATCAGATCTCTAAAATGATGTGTCAGGGTTTGCTTAGATTGAGCCCCAAAGCCACAATGCCAGCATTATTGAACCCCACTGATTTCGAAAACAGAAATTAAAGGACACAGACTGTTTTAGGGCAATACAGATTTGCTTGCCAGGAACTGTCCGGCGCCCGTTTTCTCAGAGCAGGTGAGTGATAAATTAATGAAAATGGCTATGCCAACTCCAAACAACCCCAAAAGACACGATGCCAGCACTATTTGACCCCAGTAATTCCGAAAACAGAAAGTAAAGGAGGCAGCCTGTTTTTTGGCAAGATTTGCTTTCCAGGAATCAGAATCAGAATCAGAATCAGAATCAGTTTTATTGTCACATCACAGGTTTACAAGGTAAAAAAGTGGGTGAAATTCTTTTTTGTACATCGTTCCCATCGCAACGTTAGTTTCCATAGAAAGAAGAGGGGGGGGGAGAAGAAGAGGGTGGGGGGTAAGTGGGAAGGAGATCAAAACAAGAGAGCAACAGAAGGCCAGACAAGTTATCTACATATTTACAAATTACCTGAGATAATACAAACTAAAAAAAACTAAACTAAGGTGCCTGAGCATAGCAGCAATGTATTGTATACTGTGCATGTTATACTTATACTGTGCATGATAGACAGTGGACGTTAAGGTGCTTAGAGGAAGAGGAGCACAATAAAAAAGACCAAAAAAAGTCAGTGTGTTATACAAGGGATTAAGGTGCAAAAGGTCAGTGCGTGTCCACCTAGAGTGGACTGACCCTAGTATAATCCGCAAGTAGCTCCATGAGAGAGTGCAACAAAGTCATTTGTACCTGGTGTAGTCCACAGGTGTGTCCGAGGGGGGGCTAAAGTCCAAGTCAATGTCCCTGGTATAATCCACAGGTGTGTTCAGGAAGAGCCAGAAAAAAAGTCTGCGCTGCCTGTTGTCAGGCTGCTGAACAAGGCCTATGCCTCATTCAGGCTTATTCCCCATTCAGCATTCTGACAGCGGCCGGATTGAAACTACACCAGTACCTGGTGGTGGAACTCTTGATACTGCGGTAGAGCCCCTTGCCCGGTCGCGGTCGTTGTAGGGGGTTGAACAGTCTGTGACTTGGGTGGTGCTTGTCCTTGATGATGCGCTTGGCTTTGAGCACGCACCGCTTTTTGTACAGTTCCTGGAGCGCTGGGAGCTCGATTCCCATTATCCGCTCTGCCGATCGCACTACTCGTTGTACTGTAGGCTGATCTTTTCTCGGGCAGTGCAGTTCCCGTACCAGGCCGTGACACAGCCTGTTAGGATGCCTTCGACAGAACTGTTGTAGTACAGCCTGAGGATGCGACGTCCTACTCCGAGCTTCTTCAGGCGGCGGAGCCAGTACAGTCGCTGCTGAGCCTTTTTCCTCACGTGTGTGGAGTGCGTCTCCCATTTGAGGTCCTCCTCGATGTGTACTCCGAGGAACTTGAACTCGCTGACCCTTTCCACTGCAGCACCGTCGATGAGGATGGGCGCATGGTCTCTCCGCGGCCTCCTGAAGTCCACGATCAGTTCTTTGGTCTTGTCGACGTTAAGAGAGAGGTTGTTCTCCCGGCACCAGCGTGCTAGTGATTTGATCTCCTCTCTGTAGTCAGACTCGTCGTTGTTGACGATTCGGCCTATCACTGTCGTGTCGTCCGCGTACTTTATGATGGTGTTGGAGACATGTGTGGCTATTAGTGATGAGCGGGTCGACCCGTAACCCGCGGGACCCGCGGGTCAACCCGCGGCGCGGGTAGGTCGAGTCAGGATTTCAGAGAAAATTATGCGGGCTGAGGGTGAGCGGGTCAGCCGCTCTCCACGAAAAAAAAAAAAAAAAACCCTATTTTGACCAACATGCTTGTTTATTCAGCCCATGACAATGTTGTGCTACTGTAGACATTTAAAGGGACTTTGGGTACTTAAAAGAGCGCTATATAATATATATATATATTCCCACCGCGGGTCGCGGGGCGGGTTGAGCCATAGATTTATATATGGGTTCGCGGGGCGGGTTGAGGCGGGTCGCGTTCCGTCGCGGGTTGGGGCGGGGCGGGTCATGAAAAAACCCGACCCGCACATCACTAGTGGCTATGCAGTCATACGTGTACAGGGAGTAGAGGAGGGGGCTCAGCACGCATCCCTGGGGTGCTCCGGTGTTGAGGGTCAGGGGGTCGGATGTGATGCTGCCCATTCTCACCACCTGATGTCGGTTGGACAAGAAGTCCTGTATCCAGTCGCACATGCTTGGGTGTAGCCCTAGGTCTCTGAGCTTTTTGTCAAGTATTGCTGGGACAATGGTGTTGAATGCTGAGCTGTAGTCCACGAACAGCATACGTACATATTTGTCCTTCAGCAGCTTGTTGTCCATGTGCGAGAGGACGGTGTGGAGAGCCATGGCAATAGCGTCGTCGGTGGATCTGTTTTTGCGGTATGCATACTGCCACGGATCCAGCGAGGCAGGTAGCGTGGAGCTGATGTATTCCCTCACCAGTTTCTCGAAACACTTGCTGACGATCGGGGTGAGAGCAACAGGTCTCCAGTCGTTCAGGCATGTCACTTTGGCCTTTTTGGGAATGGGCACAATGGTTGACATTTTGAACCCTGCAGGGACCACAGCCAGGGAGAGGGAGAGGTTAAAGATGTCAGCGAAGACACCCGCCAGCTGGTCTGCACATGTCTTAAGGACCCGGCCTGGAATCCCATCAGGTCCGGCTGCCTTGTGGATGTTGACCCGTGTGAAGGCTGTACGCACTTCTCTCTCCGAGATGGTTAGAGGGTTGTCCTCTGCTGGTGCTGCTGATGGCCCCGCTTGGCTGCCGCGGTTGGAGCTGATCTCAAACCGGCCGTAGAAAGTGTTCAGTTCGTTGGGGAGGCAGGCAGGCGGGTTCACCTCGCTTCTGGTTCTTGTTTTGCAGTCTGTCAAGGTGTGTACCGCCTGCCATGTGCTCCTGATGTCGCCATTGCTGAGTTTGTCTTGCATCTTTTTTGTGTAGGCCCTTTTCGCCTTCCTGATGGCGCTGTTTAGGGCCGCGCGCGTCGTGTTGCGCGTTTCCACGTTGCCAGATTTGAAACCAGCATCCCGTTCATGCAGATGTGCACGTACTCCGCTGTCCATCCATGGTTTCTGATTGGGATAGATCCGAACTGTCTTTTTTGGGACTATGTCATCTATGCACTTACTGATAAAGCCAGTGACTGAGTCTGAGAGTTCGTTGATGTTATTCCCAGCGGCGTTCTTAAACATCCCCCAGTCAGTCTGGTAGAAGCAGGATTGTAGCATAGCGTCTGTGTCCTCAGACCAGATTCGGATTTCCTTCTCAACGACCGGCTCCCTTTTTAGCCTCTGTTTGTAGGCAGGTAGCAGCTGGATGGCGTCGTGGTCAGAGCTTCCTAGCGGTGGGCGTCGGAGGGCTTTGTATCCATCCTTGAAGGGCGTGTAGCAGTGGTCAAGAATATTGTCACCACGGGTACTGCAGGCGACATGCTGGTGGAATTTGGGAAAGACCTTTTTTAAGTCTGTCCGGTTGAAGTCGCCTAGGCAGATGACTGCGCAGTCCGGGTGGCGATTTTCTTGTGCACTGATCGCCTGGTGTAATTCCCTCATAGCTGTGTCCTTATTAGCTCCAGGATGAATGTAAACAACGGCTACAATCACAATGCTGAAGTCGCGTGGTAGGTAGAAAGGACGGCAGGCTATGATTAAAAGTTCAAGGTCTGGTGAGCAGTGACTATCTAGGATTTTAACATCTTTGCACCAGTTGTTGTTGATCAAGGCACAAACTCCCCCCCCACGTTGCTTACCGCTCAGTACAGGGTCTCTATCCTTCCTATACGCGGTGAAGCCAGGAGGAGTGATCCGCCCCCCCTTTTCTCTGACCAGGTGAGTGGTAAATTAATGAAAAATGGCTATGCCAACTCCAAACAACCCCAAAGACACGATGCCAGCACTATTTGACCCCACTGATTCCGAAAACTTCGCCAGTGAACGTATAGCAGATGTACATACTGTACACACATGCACACAAACAGCCTCAATTGGTCAAAACCCACAACCCAAACCTTGGTGTAGTCATGCACTCAGACCTACAGTACAAAGTCAGCTTAACCCATTAAGACCTGAGTTAGATTCTTAAAATGTTTTCTAAATCCTAGCAGATTTTTGAAAAAAATATAAAAAATATTTTTTACGATTTTTCAAAAATAGCAGATCTACAAGCTCATAGCGCGGCACTCGGTGCCGCGCTATGAGCTTGTATATCTGCTATTTTTGAATAGCCAAATAAATCTAAAGTGACACAGATGCGTTCCAGGTCTTAATGGGAATATCATAAAAAATAATATTAGAATATATCGAGAATTAAATGTCTTATATCTCAGCAAGATTTGGAAAAACCTGTGCATGCATTCATCTTCAGTAGATTTTACTACTTTAAACTGTGTTGTTGTTACAGGTCTGCCTTTCAAAAGAAAAATCAACTGCAGCTGATTCAGAATACTGATGCAGAAAGTGGACCATAACACTCCATTTCTTAGATCTTTACACTGACAAAAACAGCAGATCTACAAGCTTGCAGCGCGGCACAAAGTACATCTGCTATTTTTGAAATAAAAATATAAAAAGAATGTTTGAAAAATAGAATAATGTATAACACGAAATCTTCTCTTCTGGGGGTCCGCGGCACACAATAGTTTCAGATGGGGGTCCGCGGCCAAATAAAATATTACATCAATTTGGGGGTCCTTGGCACGGAAAAGTTTGAGAACTAACAGTATCATGACATAGCCAGGATAGTGATGCTATACGGTTCATGTGTTTAATCAGTCTGAAAGGTCCACATGAACAGCTGCTCTCTCTATTGTCTTAAAGTAAGAAGCGATCCATCAGAGCTTGTCAGCAGATCAGGGAGCAGAGCGGCTTTTTAAAGAAGTCTGAACGTCAGCCAGCGGTACTGCAATGTTTTACTCAAAGCAGCACTATGTAACTTTCCTCTTCTACCCCAGATTTGAACCGGGTTTCCTGCGCAAGTGCTACATTTTGTTTTACCATTGAGCCAATAGAGCCGGCCTGCTTGCTCAGGGGATAAATTGAATCTTGACCATCGGGTCAAAATACGTGTCAGATCCTGTGTCTATAGGTGAGACATGACCTTTGACACGACATAAAAGTCTCAATAGAAGAGCAGGGAGACAAAACACAACCACCCCAACTGTATAAGTTATATTGTATTAACATACAGATTGGACAAAATTATATTTCATCCATTAAAAAAAGGTTACGTAGTGAGGCTTTAAGGAAAAGTATCAATATCACGATGTGGAAATACTCTGTTACAAGTAAAAGTCCTATATTTAAAGATTTTACCCAAGTAAAAGTATCGACATCGAAATATTCTAGTAGCAAATGTAAACGTTTTGAAGATATTGTTTTAATTCATCAAATTCAAAAATAGCAGATCTACAGGCTCACAACGTGTCGAGATGCAATGTGTTCTGAGCTTGTAGATCTGCTATTTTGATTTTCAGGGCTGTGGACATGGGGAATCCAAGCTAATAGAAACTGAAGGCTTTCTATTCCTGGAAAGTTAGCATGCTATAATGGAAGCCATTGTTCTCGCATTCAAATTTTATTTTTTTTACTGAAATGTTGTTTAAAAAAAAAAGCTGCCTAACGAGGATGTCATTGGTAGGCAGGTTTCTGAACAGTCCAGAGCCCTCCTATGAGACTTTTTTTTTTACCATATTATTATGAGCATTAGTGGGGACCAATTATATTGACAATGGGTGAAGTCATCCTTTAAGTACAGTACGGTACAGTAAACATTACTTAGTTACTTTCCACCACTGGCGTGGGCCTTCTCCCTCTCCCTCTCCAACATGCACTCCAGTGCCATTAACACCAGGAGTCTGAAGCATGGCCGCTCTACAGCGTGCCTGTGTATGCATCACCATGCATCTCCATAAAACAGTCTCATCCTGTCAACAGAGGAGTTTGCCAAGCACTGCTTTCAGGAGAGGAGGATGATATGAGAGAGAGAGGGAGAGAG
Organism: Gymnoscopelus braueri; assembly: GCF_963280865.1. Lineage (NCBI taxonomy): Eukaryota > Metazoa > Chordata > Actinopteri > Myctophiformes > Myctophidae > Gymnoscopelus > Gymnoscopelus braueri. Next base: position 12,551,346 of record NC_137615.1, read on the forward strand.
AGAGAGAGAGAGAGAGAGAGAGAGAGAGAGAGAGAGAGAGAGAGAGAGAGAGAGAGAGAGAGAGAGAGGGAGAGGGAGAGGGAGAGAGAGAGAGAAAGAGAGAGAGAGAGAGAAAGAAAGGGAAAGGGAGAGAGGGAGAGAGAGAGGGAGAGGGAGAGGGTGAGGGAGAAGGAGAGAGAGAGAGAGAGGGAGGGAGGGAGGGGGAGAGAGAGAGAAGGGGAGGGAGAGAGAGGGGGAGAGGGGGAGAGGGGGAGAGGGAGATAGGGAGATAGGGAGATAGGGAGAGGGAGAGAGAGAGAGGGAGGGAGAGAGAGAGGGGGAGAGAGAGGGAGGGAGAGAGAGAGAGGGAGAGGGAGAGAGAGAGGGGGAGAGAGAGAGGGAGAGGGGGAGAGGGGGAGAGGGAGATAGGGAGATAGGGAGATAGGGAGAGAGAGAGAGAGAGAGGGAGAGAGAGAGAGAGAGAGAGAGAGAGGGGGGGGAGAGAGAGAGGCTGTTCATTAGCACGTAGGATTTATTGTTATTGCCCTTTTTATTGAAAAGCCAATGCCTCCGTCTCATAATAATAAAAAGTACAGCCTAATAATTCATTAGGGGTTTAAAACTTGGATGGCTTGCAGTCTGTGACAGTGATGTTCGCTGTCCGTGGTGCTGAAACACTTTAAATCCTCTATACTTAGTCAACTTGACCTGAGTTGGCCCTCTCGTAGTACTGTACTGTACTTAAGTACAATTTTGAGGTACTTTTACTTTACTGGAGTATTTCCAATTTTCAATACTTTTACTTCTACTCCACTACATCTCAGAGGCAAATATTGTACTTTTACTCCACTACAATTATTTGAAAACTTGAGTTACTAGTTACTTTGCAGGTATAAATTATTATATTATAAAACATACATTAAGCACTTTAGCCCCGTTTTACATAGACCATTTGAAAATAGCAGATCTACAAGCTCACAACGTGTCGCGATGCGACGCATTGTGAGCTTTTAGATCTGCTATTTTCAGACATTTATTTTATATACTTTTACTTTTGGTACTTTAAAGGGATATTTCACTTTAAAAAATTTTTTTGGTATTTTTGCCGTCTACTCAGGCCTTTGTGAACCCCCAGACAGTTTTTAAGTTGCTCGATTCAGTATTTAGATATTTGATATCCATTTTATCAGACACGACCCCTTCCTATACAAACCCATTGTAACTTCAAACTCCATTTTAACCATGTTAGATTCGTCGAAAACACCCGTCCTTGGTTCTGGTGACTCACCCTGCCCTACTAATGCGTGAGAGGGCCGCGTTTTTTCCGATTATTTTTTTCATTTTATTTTTTTATTGTATTTTATTTTTTTAATTTTCAAACAACAATATTTAAAATAAATGAAAAAATTAATGGAAAAAAACACGGCCCCTTCGCGTATTAGGGGGGCAGGGTGAGTCACTAGAACGAAGGACGGGTGTTTTTGATGAATCTAACATGGTTAAAATGGAGTTTGAAGTTACAATGGGTTTGTATAGGAAGGGGGCGTGTCTGATAAAATGAATATCAAATGTCTAAATACTGAATCGAGCAACTTAAAAACTGTCTGGGGGGCTCACAAAGGCCTGAGTAGACGATAAAATGACCAAAAGTTTTTTTGAAAGTGAAATATCCCTTTAAGTATATTTTGATGCCAATACTTTTGTACTTTTACTCAAGTAACATTTTGAACACAGGCCTTTTACTTGTAACAGAGTATTTCTACATTGAGGTATTGCTACTTTTACTTAAGTAAAATATCTGAGTACTTCTTCCACCACTGTCTGCACCCAATCTCTTCGTCGAAAATTGCCCGATCTCCAAGCTCTGCTATTTTCGGCGATCGTTCTCCCCACAGAACAGGGTTCAAGTGGTTTTCAGGGTGCGTCACAGGGTAGTCTACAGTCTGTGTTGGACACTGTGATTACAGGGTGCGTGTCCATGTCGAAAGTGTGCATTGTGCTTCAACTGTTTCTTGTGAAACAGGCTTGCCAATGGAAAAGCCTCCCTGCTGCGTGTTTAATTGTGCTAAAAGTAAGATGCAAAAGTTATTTTCTTTTTTAAGAGGAGAGAGTTGCAAGCGGAGGGAGGAGATATCTAAAACCAGTGGTTCTAAAAGTGGGGTCCGGGGACCCCCAGGGGTCCTTGGGAGGGTTCCAGGGGGTCCCCAGCAAAACATGTTAATATAGCATCAAAATGGCATCAGTTTAGGACTTGATCACGCTTAATAGGTCTTTTAAAGGTTTACTGTTTGACCTGCTGGGAGATACCATCTGTGCACTTGCTTCCTTGACATGAAAAAGTGTGAGAACCACTGATATATACAGTATATATTAGGCTATATTTTATTACCAAAAAACGTGCTTGAAAATTATTTGATTAATCGAAAAGGTAATTGATCGAATAATTGCTAAGGAAATAATGGGTATTTGCAGCCTTACATACACACAGAGAGAGGGTCTTCAGCTGTATGTTCTGGATGGAGCTGACCAGCTTGTCCACGACCGCAGCACTGGCCGGAGCGTTGAACTGGACGGCATGACAGCAGGTTAACAGATAACTGTAACTGACGCTGGTCACAGAGATAAGTGCCTCCATTTCCTGCCCCCCAACACCCCAAAAGATAAGTGCTACAATTTCCTAGCTCAGTGGTTCTCAACCTGTGGGTCTCTCTTTCAACTCTCCATGAACACATAAAACAAAACACCAGATGTGAACAAACATACACGTACAATGGCAGAATAGAATCTCTGCAGCGCGCATAGTGTAAAAAATATGGCACTCCCATTGAAAAAAATATGCCTTGGCGGACACAGCCTTGTAATGCTTAACTTAGGCTCCATTGCAGTGGTGTAAAGTAACTTAAAGTACATTTACTCAAGAAGTTCAAGAACTGTACTTAAAGGAGGAGTTCACCCAAAAAAGTACTTATTTTCTATCAATTGCACACCCTATGAAGCCTTGAATCCATGGATTCTTTTTTGTTTTTGTCGCATTCCTAAGCTAATAATTTGATTCCGTCTCCTACCGGCTAATGTATCCGGTAGGAGACACAAATTAGATTATTTGTGTCTACTACCGGAAATACACACGGTCATCAAATTAGTCTTAGGAATGCCATATAAACAAAAATAAATCCATGAAATCAAGGCTTCATGGGGTGTGTAATTGATAGAAAATAAGTATTTTTTTGGGTGAACTCCTCCTTTAAGTACAATTTTGAGGTACTTTTACTTTACTGGAGTATTTACAATTGTCTATACTTTTACTTCTACTCCACTACATCTAAGACACAAATATTGTACTTTTACTCCACTAAAATTATTTGAAAACTTTAGTTACTAGTTACTTTAAAGATATAAATTATTTCATTATAAAACATACATTAACCACTTTAGTCCTATTTTATACCTAGGCTATTTGAATATAGCCGATCTACAAGCTCACAACACGTCGCATCGCCACGCGTTGTGAGCTTGTATTTTTAAAAAGTACCAACATTTTGGTACTTTTACTTTTGGTACTTTAAGTACATTTTGATACCAATACTTTTGTACATTCACTCAAGTAAATGTTGAATTCCGGACTTTTACTTGTAACAGGGTACTTCTACATTGCAGTATCGATACTTTTACTTAAGTCAAACATTTGAGTACCTTTTCCCACCACTGCTCCGTTGTATCACACGCCGAAATGAGCAGATCTACAAGCTCAGCGACATGCCGCTTCTGCAACGCGGCCGTGAGCTAGTATAGGCGGGTTATTTTCGGCCCTCGCTACACTGCCGTACCACTAAGTACGAATCAGACTTAAGAGTAAGAGAGAGAGAGAGAGAGGGGAGAGAGTCAATTAGTACACCCTGAGACAACATCTACTTATCCCAAGGTCAAAGTGGCAGTCGCCAACTCAATTACTCTTTAGCTGAGAGATATCATCAAAAAGAGAGAGGAGAGCGGGGAGGAGAGAGGGAGAGAAGAGAGAGGGGCGGAGGAAAAGAACAAGATGTGAAGGAGAGATGAAGAGAAAGAAGAGAAATTGAAGCAAATGAGAAGAGAGCGAGTGAAGTGTGCAGCGATGGTAGAGATGAAGAAAATAAGACAGAGGAGAGGAAGGAGCAGCTGTATGTGTGTGCACTGATGGAATGGAATGTATTTCTGTCAGGGCAGAAACCTCTTATCTCCACATTTTAACTTGTTTTTTTTCGTAAATTAACGCCCTACTTGATCATGCGTCACACAAAAGCATCAAGCAGATCCACAAGCTCGAAACGCAGCGAGAAAAGCGACACGTTTTGAGCTTGTAGATCTGCTACTTTGCTGTTATTTTTTTTATTTCAATACTGAAAAGTAACAGTTTTGGACATATGAGGTTTCCACCTGACAGTGACGTTTTTTCAGTACTCTACTCCGCTACATCTCAGAGACAATTATTGTTAGTCAACAATTTGCTGCTCTGAGGGCAGTTTCTCAATGCTGGTCTCAGGGCAGCTTATAGCCTTTTACAGGTATATATATGCAACAATGTTAATTTGCTGCTCTCAGGGCAGTGTCTCAATGCTGGTCTTAGGGCAGCTTAAATTATATACATACAACAACAACATTAATTTGCTGCTCTGAGGGCAGTTTCTCAATTTTCTCAATGCTGGTAAATTATGTACATACAACAACATTAATTTGCTGCTCTGAGGGCAGTTTCTCAATGCTGGTCTCAGGGCAGCTTATAGCCTTTTACAGGTATATATATGCAACAATGTTAATTTGCTGCTCTCAGGGCAGTTTCTCAATGCTGGTCTCAGGGCAGCTTATAGACTTTTACAGGTATATACAGTATATGCAACAATGTTAATTTGCTGCTCTCAGGGCAGTTTCTCAATGCTGGTCTCAGGGCAGCTTAAATTATATACATACAACAACAACATTAATTTGCTGCTCTGAGGGCAGTTTCTCAATTTTCTCAATGCTGGTAAATTGTGTACATACAACAACATTAATTTGCTGCTCTGAGGGCAGTTTCTCAATGCTGGTCTCAGGGCAGCTTATAGCCTTTTACATGTATATATATGCAACAATGTTAATTTGCTGCTCTCAGGGCAGTTTCTCAATGCTGGTCTCAGGGCAGCTTATAGCCTTCTACAGGTATATATGCAACAATGTTAATTTGCTGCTCTCTGGGCACTTTCTCAATGCTGGTCTCAGGGCAGCTTAAATGATATACATACAACAACATTAATTTGCTGCTCTGAGGGCAGTTTCTCAATGCTGGTTTCAGGGCAGCTTAATTAATGTTGTGGTATGTATATAATTTAAGCTGCCCTGAGACCAGCATTGAGAAAGTTCCCTGACAGCAGCAAATTGATTTAGTTGTACAGTATGTATATAATTTAAGCTGCCCTGAGACCAGACCATATGCAACAATGTTAATGTTCTGAGGGCAGTTTCTCAATGCTGGTCTCAGGGCAGCGTATAGCCTTCCAGAGGTATATATATATATATATATGCAACCATGTTAATTTGCTGCTCTCAGGGCAGTTTCTCAATGCTGGTCTCAGGGCAGCTTAAATGAAATACATACAACAACATTAATGTTCTGCTCTGAGGGCAGTTTCTCAATGCTGGTCTCAGGTCAGCTTATAGCCTTTTACAGGTATATATATGCAACAATGTTAATTTGATGCTCTCAGGGCAGTTTCTCAATGCTGGTCTCAGGGCAGCTTAAATTATATACATACCACAACATTAATGTGCTGCTCTGAGGGCAGTTTCTCAATGCTGGTCTCAGGGCAGCTTAAATGATATACATACAACAACATTAATTTGCTGCTCTCAGGGCAGTTTCTCAATGATGGTCTCAGGGCAGCTTAGCATTCTACAGGTATGCAACAATGTTAATTGTCTGCTCTCAGGGCCGTTTTTCAATGCTGGTCTCAGGGCAGTTTCTCAATGATGGTCTCACGGCAGCTTATAACCTTCTACAGGTATATATATGCAACAATGTTAATTTTCTGCTCTCAGGGCAGTTTTCAATGCTGGTCTCAGGGCAGCTTAAATTATATACATACCACAAAATGTGTACATTTGTTTTTTTTTCTACATAGTGGCATTACTACTTTTACTGAACCACTTAAACCCAAACATCCGTATTCTCGGGGGGAAACTTTTGCAGACATGCGACCCGTTGTAAGCTTGTAGATCAGCTATTTTCAAGCGACGATATTTAATGTAGAGCGAAAACAGAAAAGACACTAGAAAAGAGCCCTGAGGGACTCCGCTCAACAACGTAGCAGGGTTTAAGTAGAAAACAAATCAGAGTACTTCTTCCACCAGTGGTGAGGAAGAGGGGAAGGGACAGTTTGACAGGAGAGGAGAGGAACGTTAAAGCAGAGAGAGGAAAAGGGACAGAACGAATGAGAGGAGAGATGAGGGGGGTTTTTAATGGTGTTGGTGGGGAGAGGAAGAGGACTCAATCTGGTGTCTGACAGTGCAATTCCTGCTACAGCCCTCACCTGCCACTATACTGTTAGAGGAGAGGAGAGGAAGAGGAAGAGGAAGAGGAGAGGAGAGGAGAGGAGAAGAGAGGCACTGGAGAAGAATGGGAGCAGACTAAAGAGGTGTTTGGGAATTATACCCATAAATGAGAATTTTTTATTGATGAATTATTAAAGCACACGCACGCACGCACGCACACGCACGCACGCACGCACGCACGCACGCGCGCGCACGCACACACACACACACACACACACACACACACACACACACACACACACACACACACACACACACACACACACACACACACACACACACACACACACACACACAGTAGTAACCCGACCTCGGACGAGCCCCCGATGTCATCACCTGGATTCAAGCCCGGGTCTCCCTCATGGGGAACCAAACATCTACCGACACGTTCAGCTCTGCCAAAGAGAATCTCCCCTTTACTCCCTCCCTGCTGGGCTTCATTCAGCACTACTCTGCTGCTTCATTCAGTACTGTACTCTGCTGCTTCATTCAGCACTACTCTGCTGTATTTTCTTTCTGTAAATTAACGGCCTACTTGATCATACTACAGCGTCACACAAAAAGCGTCAAAAGTACGCTTCGCGCCGCGTTTCGAGCTTGTATGTCTGCTCCTTTTGATACTTTAGAATTTGAATCCTGAAAAGTAACAGTTTTGGACATGCTGAGGTTTCCACCCGACAGACGATACATACTTACTTTACTTACTTACGCCTGCTACCCCTTCTGGGGCATAGGCCGTCAACAAGCGATCTCCAGGCATCTCTGTCTTGAGCTGTTCTCTCCAGTTGGTTCCAGGTCATCTTCATGGTCTTGGTGTCTGCCTCCAGGTCTCTCCGCCAGGTGTTTCTTGGCCGACCCCTTTTCCGCTTGCCCTGCGGGTTCCATGTTAGGGCTTGTCTGATGATGGTATCTGCAGGCTTTCGCAGGGTGTGGCCTATCCAGCGCCATCTACGTTTCTTTACGTTTTTCCCGGTTTTAATGGGTTAAATAACATGCCGAGGCGGCTGGTTACACTGACACCACGGTGGAATTAAAGGAGCGTTTTACCGGGATGGTTTACCAGATTAAAAATACAGAACAGTCACAACATAACAGAGACAAGTACATGCTGTATCACATACTATGACACAAGTAGCAGCATCAAGCTCTCCTATCACATAGCTAGGGGACCCTCAGTGCCAACATCCACGCTTCAGCTAAGAACCTTGATGTGTGACTTTTGACAGCAATCTAAAATTTGACAAGCAGATCAGTTCTGTGGTCAAAGCAAGTTTTTTTTCCAACTTAGGCTTTTGGCCAGGATAAAGGCCTATCTGCTGCCCCCAACTGACCTACACAAGTAAGACGCGCGAACGCTGGAAGCGAACGCAGATTGACTGTGGCTGCTATATTTCAACCACACTGTAGTAGTGCACTCTGCCGCACTCTGGAGGCTGTATACAGGCAGTGCAGCTGCTGGCATTTCAGCACGGAGTTTCGAGTCACATGGGGGCGCGAGCCAATGAAGAGTGAACACAGACGGACAGAGACACACACACACAACCCAAGCACGGTGACATAGTAAGCTCCACTTGGTCGGAGGCGCGGCGCCTCACTCCACTGGCTCCCCGTCCGTTTTAGAATTGATTTCAAGATTTTATTGTTTGTTTTGTTTTTGTTTGCTGACCCCTCCATATGTGTCTGATCTCATTAAGGAGTCAGGGGTCTTCAACGTTTTCAGGCCAAGGACCCCCTAGTTAAGAGAGAGATGAAGCAGGGAACCCCTCTATATTGTATAAAATTGTGTTTCAGAGTAAACCTTTTTTTTTTTTTACTTGGTCTGCTCTTTTTTCCCTCTACACCTAAACCTCTTTGCCAAAAAATAGCAGATCTACAAGCTCACAACAAATAGGGATGGGTTCAAGTGGTTAATGTAAAAAAAAGGAGGAGAGGACCCCCTATGGGTCTCAGACACCCTGTTGAAGACCCCTGCATTAAGCCATACATCCCAACCCGAGTCCTGATCGGCTGACCAGTCGCTCCTGATTGTGCCTGGTACGCATTACAAGACCAAAGGTGACAGTCTCAGAGGCCCCAGACTCTGGAACTCTCTGCCACTCCACATTCGCTCGGTCATAGCCGGTTTTTAAATCCTTAATAAAGACACATTTTTTCTTGCTTGCTTTCAATGCTGTTTGACCGTGCAATTACCCAGGCCCTCACGGCCTATCTTTGATATGTTGCAGATATTGATGTGTTGTTTCATTTTCATTTTGTGTCATGTTTCTTTTCTCATTTTTCTTCCCCCTCTGTTTTACTTTCTTTCTCTTTTCTTGCCTGTCTCTGTATTTTAATATGCTCTGTGAAGCACTTTGGTTCGACCTTGGTCGTTGGAAATGTGCTATATAAATATTTTTTTATTTGATTTGATTTGATCAGGCAGCAGCAGCAGCAGCATTACAGTTTACTGGCAAACAGTCTATGCACCTTCACATATTTCAATTTACTAATCTAAAACCAAGAGCGAAAAAGGAGGGAGTGAAAAACTATAAGAAGTTAAACATTGATACCAAGGGCAAAACAAAGAAAGTAAAACAAATACAATAATAAAATAATAATATATATGCAAATATATATTTATTTTTTGATGGTTTGAAAGCTTTTTTTAAAGCCCCTTTAAAGATTTTGAGAAGCACTCTGTTTCATATACAGTAGGTGGCCACGTACTACAATGTGGTAGTACGTGTAGAAAATCTAATATTTTCTGCAAAAGCCTTCCTCACAATAAGGATGCTGGGGTTTAAGTGGTTAAGTGCAGATTCTCAACAAAGAAAAGGTACTTAAGTAAAGGAGTGAAGTAGGAGTATACTTGAGTATACTGCTGGAATTCTGCCAGCTTTTTACATACTAATATGATAATAAAGTTTAATTTGACCGCAGTTCATTAAAACGCCATTACGTGAAGCGCTTTAACAATCAAATAAAGGAGAACATCACCCTTGCAGCTATTAAAAAAAGGCAGGGCTAAGATAGAAACGGATAAGATCGGAGTGTAACTCAATATTATAGCAGCGCTATGGTTACAGGCAGTACATATACACCTAGGAGGCAGTAATGAAAATAGTCACCAGGGCACAGTCAAATCTGGAGTGGTAACCACTTAACCACATGAACCCATATAGCATAACAGTGGTGTAAAGTAACTAAGTTTAAGCACTGTACTTTAAGTACAATGTTGAGGTATTTTTTACTTTACTGGAGTTTTTCCAGTTTTCAGTACTTTTACCACTACTCCACTACATCTCAAAGGCAAATATTGTACTTTTACTCCACTACAATTATTTTAAAACTTTAGTTACTAGTTACTTTGTAGATTTTGATTATTATTACAAAACATACAGTAACCCAAAATATACATTTCAGCCATTTGAAAATAGCCGATCTATAAGCTCACAATGCGTCGCATTGTGAGCTTGTAGATCTGCTATTTTCAAAAGATTTGTATACATTTTATACATTTGAAAACTTGTGAAACGGGACATTGTATTGTATTGAATGAGAGCAGGGTGGAGAGCAACTGTGGTTCAGCAAGACCGATATTTAAATGAAAGAAGGGCAATTTCTCCTATGAAAGCAAACAGGCAGGTGCTCGAGCACTGGTTGGCTCCTGTGTGCGCACCTGATGGAGGCCCTGCATGCTACACAGGTTACAGGTTAAACTGCATGCTACACAGGTTACAGGTTAAACTGCATGCTACACAGGTTACAGGTTAAACTGCATGCTACACAGGTTACAGGTTAAACTGCATGCTACACAGGTTACAGGTTAAACTGCATGCTACACAGGTTACAGGTTAAACTGCACACAGGGACTAGGGAGTCACTCGTAACGTTGCCAAAGACATTATTGCTGAATTATCAGATGTCATGAAAGCTGTGAAGAAGCTGTGAAGAACACACTGCCCAACTTCACCATTCTGAGGTTTGATGGCTTTCACACAGAACAGCGTTTACTGGCATGCTGAAGTTATGTGTCTATAGTCAGGAGTTTTTACTTCTCCAAAACTGCACAGAGCTGGCTGACAATGTCAATGTCTGGCTTGAGCTGAACAAAATTTAAAAAATATATGCAAGGCCACAATGTACGCGCCATTCACGTTTAAAAAAATACGAATATACATTATGGGGTCCCTGCTTCATCTCTCTATCAGCTAAGGGGTCCTTGTTGAGAACTACTGATTTAGAAGACATTTTGGTAGAATCGGCCTCAGGTCTAATTTAAGTTTTAAAGTGGTTAATTTGACTCTGGAAATGTAAAAAGGGGAGCCATAATGATAAGGCTCCATTTTGACACTATTAGAGATTGTAGTGTGTATGTGACCCCAACCTGAACCTGGGTGGAGCAGAGGGAAGATACAGCTATCTGTCCTGTTCTGCTGCTTTTACACTGAAGGAAGGTGATGAGAGGAAGTCAACACACAGCGTGAGGCTTTTAAACCCGTTCAAACCGGGAACGCAAACCGGTGTAACCACTTTATCCATATCTTATACTTTGGCTATTCAAAAATAGCAGATATACAAGCTCATAGTGCGGCACCGAGTGCCGCACTATGAGCCCGTAGATCTGCTATTTTTGAGAAATATTTGCATACAGTATATTAGGGGTGGGACGATATGGGTACCTCACGATACGATATATATCACGATATTAGGCCCACGATAACAATATATATCACGATATTCGACGATGTTCGATATATTGCGATATCACGATATTCGATATATATTGCAAGACATTTCACGATATCTGAAAATATCGATATATTGCGATATCACAATATATTGCATGAAAGTTCACCAACAATATATCACGATAGTCCTTGTATTCAATTCATAAACACATAAAATAGCACCAAACAGTTCAAAATCATCATTACACAAATACAGAGTAGGAAAAACAACGTATCACAAACAAACAAAAATAATAATAATAATAATATCGATATTTTTCGGCAGTATATCGATTATTTATCGCGGGAGAAAGTATCACGATATATCGATATATCGATATATCGTCCCACCCCTACAGTATATATATATTTTTAAAGGGAACATTTGTAACTCAAATCCTTGCTTCTGGTGGGGGTCCCTAGAACAACATATTTTGAGTTGGGGGTCGGCGGGGCCAAATATCGGGAGGTCCTTGACATGGAAAAGTTTGAGAACCACTGATATTATAGCAGCATTAGGATTTAGAAGACATTTGTAGAATCCCAAGAAGCAAAGATTTGGGTTAAAAAATATATATATATTCAAAGATTTTCAAAAGTGTTCACGATTTTTGTATAGCCAAAGAAGTCTAAAAATGACACAGATTCTTTGCCGGTCTAAATGGGTTAACCAGGCTATACCTGAGATGCAAGAGCTCTGTGTTGTGTGTGTGTGTGTGTGTGTGTGTGTGTGTGTGTGTGTGTGTGTGTGTGTGTGTGTGTGTGTGTGTGTGTGTGTGTGTGTGTGTGTGTGTGTGTGTGTATGCGCTCACTTGTATTACTATACTTGTGAGAATTTGAGAAATTAGGACAATTTTCCTGCATCTCACAAGGAAAATTACTGCTTCATCGTTAGAATTTTTTTTTTAATTTCAATTAGGCTTACATTTAGAAAAAAACGTTCAGGTTATGATTATAGGATAAGGATTATGCATTTTTTAGGTAAGGTCTAGGTATTAGGGTTGGAGGTGTCAGGCGCCTAAAATAGTCGATCTACAAAATACAATCTCACAAAGTGTTGCACTGCGATGCATTGTGTAAGCTTGTATACAGATCTGCTATTTATTTCAAAATGGCCCAAAAAAAAAAATGTATTCATGCTAAATACGAAAGTGATATCCTCCCAGGTTTAGTAATGCAATGTGTGTGTGTGTGTGTGTGTGTGTGTGTGTGTGTGTGTGTGTGTGTGTGTGTGTGTGTGTGTGTGTGTGTGTGTGTGTGTGTGTGTGTGTGTGTGTGTGTGTGTGTGTGTGTGTGTGTCTGTCTGTGTGACAGAGAGCTACAGAAAGCGAGACACAGAGAGCAGCATTTGGGACTGTATCCGCCCACGTTTGTCTGAGAGAGAGAGCTTGGGTGTGTATCCACCCACATGTGTGCACACGAGTGTGTGCGTGTGTGTGTGTGTGTGTGTGTGTTTGGGAAGGGGGGTAGGGGTGCATCAGAGAGAGAGGATTAGACCCAGATGCTTCAGTAGAGCGCAGTGCACTACCAGCGGAGGCCAAATCAGTTTGGGCTAATTCCAGTCTGAAAACTCATTATGCTTATGGTCCGAATCTGAAACAATTAGGTTTTTTTATCCTCACGCCATTATTTCCACTTTCGCCGTCTAGCAATTACAGCATGGCCTCTAATAGGAGGCACATAAACGGCCTGGTGGGCGGATGGATTTCCATCAAAAGGCTGACTGGGCACCGGGCTCTTTCTTTTTTAACGGATTCCTGGGTTTTTAGTCGTTGTCTCAAAAAAAGACAGAAATTCCTGCTCACAACGGTGGTGGAAAATATACGTTGTTTTATTATGATAGTTGCTGACGGGGCAGAAACCTCGTTATCTCTTCTTATGTTGTGTTGGGGCTTATTTTTCCGTAAATTAATGCCCTACTGACTCAGTGGTGTAAAGTAACTAAGTACATTTACTCAAGTACTGTACTTAAGTCCAATTTTGGGGTACTTTACCGGAGTATTTCCAATTGTCTATACTTGTATTTCTACTCCACTACCTCTCGGAGGCAAATATTGTACTTTTTTTTTGTACTTGTACCGTATGCGCCACCAGGGGCGCATTGACGTCCAAGCTGTAGAACCTGGTAAAGGTTAAGGGCGACACCTCTAGACAGAGCCCAGGATGCTGCCAAACCCCTCGTGGAGTGTGCCCTCAAACCCACCGGGGGCTGCACACCACTACTGGAGTAGGCCAACTGAATGGCCTGCACAACCCAGCGGGGAAAGCGTCCCTTTTTGAGACTGGTTTACCACGTATGCGTGGCGTCCAACTGGTCCGACTTCCTTGAAGTCCCTGACCTGTAAACATACACCCTCAATGCTCTCCCGGGCAGAGACAGTGTAGTCTCTCATCCTCCTGTGACGAAAACGGGGGCGGATGAAACGCCACCAAGGTCACAGAGGTGCGAGCGGGTTCTTGGGAACAAAACCATAGGTCTGGTCTTGAGTACCACCCGTCCGTCGCCCTCACCAAACTGCATACATCCACCCTGAGTAGACAGGGCGTGAAGATCACTGACTCTCTTAGCAGAAACTAAGGCGAGCAGTAATGCAGTTTTAAGTGCCAGATGCTTCATGCCAATCTGGGACAGTGGTTCGAAAGGCGCCTGAGATAAGGCGTCCAGCACCAGACCGAGGTCCCAGGACGGTACCAGGGACTTGGATACTGGCAAAAGACGTCTCGCTCCTTTCATAAACCGGCTCACTAGGCGGTGTTGGCCCGCGGTGTCACCACCTATGCCAACGTGACACGCCGAAATGGCCGCCAAATAAACCTTCAAGGTGGCAAACGCCCTTCCCTTGTCCATCAGGTCCTGTAGAAAGGACAGGATGACCCACCTGGGCATATTTCCGCTTTTATGTAGATTGGTGTTTTTTCTTTTCGGGCCAAGGACCCCTTAGCTGATAGAGAGATGAAGCAGGGACCCCATACTGTATATTCTTATTTTTTTGAATGCTTTCCATTCTGTCATATAGAAACGTGAATGGCGTGTGCCTTGCATAGAACTTATTATTTTCAGCTCACAAGCCAGACATCGTCATTGAAATTGTCAGCCAGTTCTGTGCAGTTTTGGAGAAGTAAAAACTCCTGACTATAGACACATAACTTCAACATGCCAGTAAACACTGTTCTGTGTGAAAGCCATCAAACCTCAGAATGGTGAAGTAGAACAGTGTGTTCTTCACAGCTTCTTCACAGCTTTCATGACATCTGACAATTCAGCAATAATGTCTTTGGCAACGTTACGAGTGACTCCTGTGTAGCATGCAGTTTAACCTGTAACCTGTGTCTTTGAAGAACGCAGCATGTGGCCAATTGCATTTTAGGGAAGAAGGGGGAAAAAAGGAGAAAATAAAAACAGCCAACCTAAAAGTAACTAGTACTTCACAGCCTTCCTAGAAATACTTGAGTAAAAGTAAAATATTTGTCTTGGAAATGTACTTGAGTGAAAGTAAAAAGTATCCAAAAAACTCAAGTACAAATACTCAAAATCTGTACTTAAGTACAGTACTCAAGCAAATTGACTCTGTTACTGTCCACCACTGCAAATATTACATTTTTTTTACATGTTGGGGGAAGAAAAACATTGAGGTGCCCAGATGTCCCTAGTGCCCACCTATCCTGTATCCATAGAGAGAGGCTGCTTTTGAGTGTGCAAACTGTGTATACCTAATCTGCATTACTCCTAAACATACTGTGACCACCATGTGCTACACAATCCAAAACATTTAAATGGTTTTGTTGCAATAGTGCAATTATTTTTGATCAATACAGGATTTGAGAATCCCATGGGTCTAAATTGTTACCACTACTGTACCACACCATCACCACAACCACCACACCACCACCACCACCACTACTACTACCACCATCACTAGCCATACCCCTACCACCACCACTGCTACTACCACTACAACCACTACCACCACCAGTACCACTACTGCTACTACCACCACTACTTGTAAAAGCAGCAAAAAACAATATCACCTCCCAGACATGCTTGGCCCTTGGCACAGCCAATTACATTGTAGGTTACATTTAAATAGTCAGCAGACTGAGTTGTTCATAGTTAGAACTCTTAGAACACTATAAACATGCAGCTGATATGGGTACTCTCTCCTGATTGGCTGAAATGTTGTCACCTACCTGAAAATGTAATTTATGTTTATTAAAGAGCTGGAGAGCATTATATTCTGATAGTAATCATTGCTATAGAGTCTATAGCAATGATTACTATCAGAATATAATGCTTTAACATTTTAACAACTAAACCTTTTGTTTTAACCCCCCCCCCCCCCCCCAAACCTTATTTTGGATTAAAATAGGGTTCAAGTGGTTAAATTAAATCCTGGACTGTGGCTTCAACTGAAGGCAAGGCAGAGGCATGAGTTTGTAAAGCATCACTAATCTCCCACCACCACCTTAAGAGATACTATTGGAAATAAAGATTCTGTCCCCAGTTGACACTTTTAAGACGTTCACTGAATGACACTGGACTGATTACTATAGTGCAGTGGCTCTAAAACATGTTCACGTCAAGAAAAATGTTGATATGTGTTTGGTAGAGGACCCCCCCCCCCCCCCCCCCCATCTGAAAAGATTGTGTGCCAGGGAACGAGAGAAGATTTATATTAAAATGTTTAGAAAAATATTTTAAAAATGGTCCACAATTTAAGATTTTTCAAATTATTTTAAAAATAGCAGATCTACAAGCTCACAGCGCATTGCATCGCAACACGTCGAATAGCCTTAGTCTAAAATAGCGTTAAAGTGAACTGATTTTAATGCTACATAAACACATTTAGCTGGGGACACCCTGAAACCCAACTCAAGGACGCCTGGGGGTCCCCGGACCCCACTTTGAGATCCACTGCAGTGTCGTGTATGATGTGGAATACATTTCCGAGCGTGACTTTTTATTCCTTCATTTAAAAGCTGTCAAAAACACTTTTACACAGGGTGTTGAATTAGGCGGCACTTAACGATGTGGAGGAATCATTAAGGACTATTACAATTAATTTGTGTTTTCTAGTTTGTACAAAGGAAATCACTGACTGCACTCATGAGTAAAAATTGCTTACAGTGAAAATGACAATTACTATTATTCATTTAAAAACATTAGATGGGAGATAAATGAAGGGGAGAACTCACTGGGAGGATTGCTGTCATTGTTTGGTGTGAAATTATCAATGGTATTTGCATACAAATCCACACAAAGACAATGTTTTAAAAAAAGGAGTAGAGGTTAGTGAAAAACAATGCTGTTGAAAGTGATTCTGATTTCAGCTAAAATCCAACTGGATTATCAGTTGTCACTAAACAACTAATCTAAAGGCTCACAATGTGCCGCGATGCGACGCGTTGTGAGCTTGTAGAGCTATTTTCAAAAATATTTTAGCACCTTTTTTGTGGCTAACTGGTTAAGTAGCACTAGCACAACAACGAGAGCTATAGAGCCCAGGAAGACCCTGGTGAATTAAGTGAATATTGGTTAAGAACTTGAATCCATAGTTCCAACATCAATCCTCATGACTACAATGAAATACTGTCACATGCCTGTGTGCATATTGTCAGGTGGAAACCTCATATGTCCAAACTTCTCAGGATTCAAATAAAAACATTTCAAAAGTAGCAGATCTGCAAGCAGTGCAAGATCGCACGCGTTTCGAGCTTGTGGATCTGCTACTTTTGATACTTTTGTGTGACGCTGTACTATGATCATCAAGTATAGGGCGTTAATTTACGAAAAAACACGAAAAGAAAAAATATGGAGATAAGAGGTTTCTGCTCGACAGCGACGATATAATATGTGTCATAAAATGTTGGGTTGATGTTCTGTCAAAAGCTGCTTTGTGGCTTGAGAAGAACGTGAACAACATCCATAAACCATCATGGAAAATATAAATATATATATATATATTTTTTAACGGTATAAAATATAATATACTGCATATTCCACTGTATGTATAATGTAAATATAGAATTTTCTTCACTTCCCCATGTGGAAAAGTCTGCGCTGGCTTTTGTGGTTTTGTGTGTGTATTTGTTTGCCTGTGTGTGTATTTGTTTGCCTGTGTGTGTGTGTGTGTGTGTGTGTGTGTGTGTGTGTGTGTGTGTGTGTGTGTGTGTGTGTGTGTGTGTGTGTGTGTGTGTGTGTGTGTGTGTGTGTGTGCGCGCGCGCGTGCGTGCGTGCGTGCGTGCGTGCGTGCGTGCGTGCGTGCGTGCGTGCGTGCGTGCGTGCGTGCGTGCGTGCGTGCGTGTGTCATTCTTGTCATCATTTTGATATAAAAACGTATATCTTTTTTTCTAGGCAAACAAACACACATAAGGTCTTAAACATGCAGACTACTTAGCAACACTTTTTTGAGTCAAAACAACTCTTCTTCCGTTTCGGAGCTTGGAGAAGGTGTTATTTTCCTCCACAGCCTCTCTTGAGGTTTCAAGCTCTCCAGCAGACTTAAAGAAGACACTCGAGCAGCTTGGGACAATTAAGCCTCTTTAATAACGGCGTGAACTGAAGTATTAAACAAGACAAAGACTCATGTTGTCTTTTTAGTCGTGATGTTAGTCGTCGTCTTTTTATACTTTTGCAACTTTTACAAAGACGCTTACATTTGTCTGAGCGGTTCTAGTGTCTTCCTTAAACCCTATATAATAGAAAGAAGAACGTGACGTCACACCATTTAAAGTATTAGCTGTGAACCTCACAAGATGGCGCCATGGCACCATGTTGTGAGGTGCTGCACCTTCTTGATACGTCGTTAACCAATAGTCCCCCTCCAAAGGCTCTGTGCCAAAGTGGGGTCCAGGGGTCCTTGAGGGGGGTCCCCATGCAGCTAAATGACTGATGTAAGAACCACGTGGGAATCCTTGCTAATAATTTATGGACTCCCCGTCTAAAAGTCTAGCGGAATTGAAACTCTCAAAACCTAATCTGAGTCTATTATTACCTAGTAATAATAGACTCAGATGCAATATTAATCCATTAAGACCGGGAGCGCATCCGTCTTTTTAAGATTTCTTTGACTATTCAAAAATAGCTTGTATACAAGCTAATAGACCACCGAAGTCCTGACATCACTCGTTCATCCCCAGGTTCGTAAAGTAATTTCGCTATGGAGAATAACATTGGGTCATCATAGAATCGTCTCATTTTTTTAGAATTGTGGTCCAACAAACTGTCTCGGCAATATTGTCAGGGAGGAGGTTCTGTATCGTTTATGATAGTCAGTCACTCATATTTGATACAGTCTGTTTCTGGCGAAAATTTAACTAATTCGGCGGAAGTAACATTAGCGTTTTCTCACCGTCAGTTGATGCTTCATATCCATAAGAGTCAAACCGCCGGGATCATTTGTTTATTTTTCGAACACAGTTCTTATTTGACACGATATTAAATACGTCTATGGGATTCAGAATGGGGGTGGAAAACCGCGAACCAGGTAGACAAACAAAGGATGTGTAAATTACGTCAGACTTCGGTGCTCTATAGCGTGGCACCAACTTTCTATGCTTTTAAAGGTGTTTCTGGCATGCAGTTACTTCTCTGAAACAAGAGTTACAAGGTCCTATTAATGAATTGTGAAAACATTACAGCAATTCATCGATTTAAAAATTAAGAAATGTACTACTACTTTTACTCAAAATGTAACTCTTACTTGAGTAACATTTTGATTAAGCTACTTTTACTTAAAGTAGCTTAAAAGTAAATTTGACATTGGGTATCTCGACTCTTACTCAAGTACTGGGGTCGAGTACTTCGTCCACCTCTGACCACTGATAGTTTGTAGTTCGTAGGTGCACAACAGCATGTGTTGTGGACCTGACCTGAGCTCAAGGTTTTTGTGGTTTTGTTGGAAAGGAAGACACCATCTCTGCCCCCTGATGCTGTCGGCCACCACAACTTCCTCTTACTCAATGTCTTGCTAGCAGACTATCCTTTTTCGTCACATGACCAAATTGCTATGGCATCATCTGAAATGTTTTAACTTTTAGGAAGGCAACACCCTATTATGTTTGTCAGCTGAAATGCTTTAACCATTTTGGGTGTGTCGGATGTAACAAACATTGTATAAATACTGCTGTATCATTCTGTTCTGGGAGTTCGTTTGTAGAGGAGCCTGGTGTGCGATCGTGACTGGGGTGGATAAGTATATGGAATACGGACATTACCGCGAGTGACTGCAAAGACATAGTAAGTGGCAAATGTTTAATTACTATAAGCCATTTTGTCTAAATCTCGCTAACAGTGTTCTCTTCCGGTGTGGTTCACTACTGAGCCTACTGAGCCGAAATAAAATAAATATGCTCCAAAGAGCATTTATAGCGCCACCAGGTGGCCGATTTGTGCAAAACATATTTTTTGACAGTACTCCTACAGAGCAAATCGGTACACAGTATCTCTATAGTCATTAAACAAAACTTGTCTTTCAGATTTTTCATATTCCATCCTGATTGGCTAAAAATGGCTTCCAAAGTTTGCAGGAGTGCTCCATTTTCAACAAAAAGCCTCAAATCATGAACACAGCATGCAATTTTCAAATCAGCCTCATGGTGGCGCTATAACAGGCCGATTCATGTTTTTACCTATAACTGCACCGATCTGTGTAAAACTTTGTATGCGCACTCCCTAGAGGTCAAGGAAAAACCTTTGCCCTGCATTTTTCCCATCTGCCTTTTATAGCGCCACCAGGAGGCCGACTTATGTAAAACACATTTCTTTATATTACTCCTTCCGATTTTATCCAAATTTCACGCAATTCGGTACACATGATCTCCATAGTCATGTGATCAAGACGGATGTGTTTTCATATTCCATCCTCATTGGCTAAGATTGACATCTAAAGTTTGCAGTAGTGGCTTGTTTTGAACAAAATTCCGCAAAACATGAACGCACCGTCCGATTGCGGTCAAACTTTGCACGCACATTCACACTATGTTGAGGAACAAATGCCACCCTTTTAAAATTGGCCTGTTATAGCGCCACCAGCAGGTCTAATTTAGCAAAAAAATAAGTTGCACAAAATGCCTCAAACCATGAATGCAGTGTCCGATTGCCGTGCAAGGCCTAAGAACAAATGGTACCCTTTAAACATTGGCCTATTATAGCGCCACCAGGAGGCCACAATAACCTACCTGACCTGGCAGAGACCTGTGCTCCGAGGAGCACTTTTTCTAGTTAAGTCATTTTAAATGATCTGGTGTCTCTAACCTTTTCTTTTCTCTCTGTTCTTCCTAGAATGGGATCTGCTGCTGTACAAAAAGCCTGTGAGTCCCTTGGGGTCATTGGTTTCCTTTTGAGCATTGTGTGCTATGGGGATCCAAGATGGAGCTTTTCCTCATCTGTAGGATCCAACGATGTCAGTGGACAGGTAATCAAAACAGGACAATTGACCATATGCACACAGTGGCCATTTTGTTCTCATGATCTCATGAAATCATGAACACGGCGTGCAATTTCCGTGATATTTTGCACGCACTAGGTCCACCACTAGGTCGAGGAAGAAATGCCCCTTGAAATCTTTCAAATCAGCCTCATGGTGGCGCTATTCGTGTTTTGACATATAACTGGATCTGTGTAAAACTTTGTATGCACACTCCCTAGAGGCCAAGGAAAAACCTTTGCCCAGCTTTCAGCATCTGCCTTTTATAGCGCCACCAGGAGGCTGACATATGTAAAACAATTTGTTTTTATATTAAGCCTTCATATTTTATCCAAATTTCAAATGCAAATCGGTACACATGATCTCTATGTGATGAAGACGGATCTGTTAGATTTTTCATATTCCATCCTGATTGGCTAAGATTCACATCTTAGGTTTGCAGGAGTGGCCCGTTTTGAACAAAATGCCACAAATCATGAACGCAACGTCCGATTGCAGTGACATTCGCGCTACGTTGAGGAACAAATGCCACCCTTTTAACATCGCCCTATTATAGCACCACCAGGAGGCCCAATTCTGCAAAACTTTGTTTTTATATTACTCCTAAAAATGTTGTCCAAACATCATGCAAATATAGTCAAGTGATCAAGACGGTTCCGTCTCTCTCACACACACACACACACACACACACACACACACACACACACACACACACACACACACACACACACACACACACACACACACACACACACACACACACACACACACACACACACACACACACACACACACACGTTGAAACTGGTTCATTGATGTTGTCCATTTCTGTCATTGTGTGCGCGTGATGGGGATGACAGCAATCCTCTCTGGGGACTACTACTACAGCCTACGACTACGACTACATGTACACACCAAACTTGGTAAGTACTGTCTGTCTGTCTGTCTTAGTCTGCCTTCTCTCTCTCAGGATGTTCCATCCTAATTCCGAACATTGCAGGCCCGCAATAACCTACCTGACCTGGCGGAGACCAGTGCTCCGAGGAGCACTTTTTCTAGTTGGTAGATGGTTTGTATTGCTGCTTATTCTCCTAGAGGTGATTGATGTTTCTGAGTATCGCCGATGGAAGTGAACCAACCTGGGGATTCCTTTGCCTTTCATGTCGTTGGCTGCGGTGCTGGTGTAATTACGGTGTTGTCAGTCGTATCCATACATGGAGCAAGCGTCAGTCATGCCCAAAGATAGGGTCTATCATGTCGGTCTTGGGTGTTTCTGCCTTTTTCAATTCAATTTGTTTTTATATTACTCCTAAAAATGTTGTCCAAACATCATGCAAATATAGTCAAGTGATCAAGACGGTTCCGTCTCTCTCTCTCACACACACACACACACACACACACACACACACACACACACACACACACACACACACACACACACACACACACACACACACACACACACACACACACACACACACACACACACACACACACACACACACACACACACACACACACACACACTTGATTGAATAGGTTGTTTATCCCCCTATGGGTTTCCGGGCATCCTGCCACGGTCTACCTATCCATTTATGGCTAATGCTGGCCAGTATGCTCTGAGACGTTCTTTACAGTCACTATAAGAAAAATAAAAACATCAGAATTCCAAGCCCGCTTATAAAATATCCTCAGATTAAGCTAAATCTCTCTTGTCTCTCTTATTCTCTCTCACTCCACAGAGCTTTCAAGCGGGCCTCTGGATGCACTGTGAGACGGTGCTGGATACTGGCCATCAGACTTGTTACGACTACGTGCTCGTACCTGACCTAGTGCAGGCTGGTCGGGTCATGCTCAGCATCAGCATAATGATCACAGGCTACGCGCTCCTCACTCTCCTTGCCGTTGAACGGTTCATGTTGTTCCTGTCCGAAGACGACAAGGCCAAGATCATCCTGGGAGCGGGGTTAGGCATGATACTGGCCGGCCTCCTGATTATCATCCCCATCAGCTGGGCCGCCTACATTATCAACCGTAACTTCAACGATCCATTAGTGTCGGCAGACCGGAAGGCGAAACTGGGACCCTGCATCCCTATAGGCTGGGCTGCTGGAGCTCTGCTAATTCAGGCTGGAGGCCTTCTCTGCTGCTTCAACAGGCCCAATTCTGGTAGCTCAGGGGGAACCACCAACAGTAGTGCTTCCGCCCAGTGTATTGTGTAATATTGATGCAAAGGCGGTTTTAAAAGGGACATGTGGATTGATTGATTGGATTGGGGGGGGGGGGGGGGGGGTAAGGCAGTAAGGCATGCATGTGTTGTGGACCTGAACTCAAGGTTTTTGTGGTTTGTGCAGACTCTACAAACTGCAGTCTACCAAAGCATATAAATATTTACGTGGTTAGGCTTAGACATTTTTTTTGGAAGGTCAGTAAAAGTCACACTGTGACTGAAACAATATGTTTTATCAATGTCCTTTAAGCCCATATGGCTGCCTGGGCAATAGGAATGATGCATGACACTTGTCATGTAATTATTGGCAGAAATGTTCATTCATTGCAAAAAAATAGCAGATCTACAAGGACACACCACATCACAATGACACTGACTTATGAGCATGTAGATAGTTATTTGTGTGTGACATAATCGTATGACTAAAGTATAAAAGAGGGCTTTAGTGGTTAATATAAGCATATATCAATCAATTAGGATAGTGTGGATTATCATTGTTTGAAGTATATCTAGACATAGTTACTTGTAACACACCATGCAGAGTTTGCTGTTTAATGTTGGATAAGGAACAGTCCTCTGTTGTGCTCTCAGCCTCTCACCAGTCACCTAACGCCTTCTTCACATGGTAACTGTCCTTCTACAAGTGTCAGCCAGCCGTCCCTTCATAGTCAGGGGATATTAGCAGAATATTTTCCAATCTTGGAATAAATTCCTTACCAAAAAAAATCTTCACCAATGTGTTTGTAAAGGTGTCTAGTAACACATCTCATAAAGACTGAAATGCAGTTTCCCTAGGATAATTTTTGACAGCTCCTTAAAGTTGGGGTACCCACCATAACCTTGGTTTAAAAAAATCCCCCAAAAAAAATCTAATTTTAATTCTGTTTTAAGTAGCATGTGAGGGGTCAAACTAGGGTGTTTTTATGATTCTGAATCCATTGCAAGCATTTGTTTTGCACCAAAACCACTCCTTGGGCTAAAAACGGCCATAGCCATCCTTTTCCAGGTATACTTTTTGTGTAAAAAGCCCATTGAGATTGGGCCGTTTTTACGTTTTAGGAGCTGTCAAAAATTCTCCTAGGGAAACTGCATTTCAGTCTTTGTGAGATGTGTTACTAGACACCTTTACAAACACATTGGTGAAGATTTTTTTTGGTAAGGAATTTATTCCAAGATTTTTTTAATATCCCCTGACTATCAGATTAGCGCTGTTTCTCTCTCTCTGCCGAGTATTCTGCCAGATGCATGCCTTTATTTATGTTGTCATTGGGCCACTATTAGGTCGGTATTCAGATCATTTGCTGACCACCCCGACCATTAATGGTCGGCCCACCGACCATGCCAGATGACCAGTCCACCCCCTGTTGAGTACACAAAGTGACAGGAATTGGGATAGATCAGGGGTGGGCAGCTTTGATGATGAAGAGGGCCACTATATTTCCACACTCACTCCAGAGGGCCACTTTGCATATAGTGTCGGGCCATTCTATGTCACACAAAAGTAGCAAAAATAGCCAATCTACAAGCTAAAAATGTGTCGCAGTGCGGCGCATTTTGAGCTTGTAGATCTGCAATTTTTGCTATTTTTGAATAGGAATCCCGATTTTTTTTTTGTGCTATTTTTGAATTGGAATCCTGAAAAGTTACATTTTTATTTAATTTCAAATGCATTTAGTTATACTTAAGTTAACTTTATAAACTTCAATACAAATACATTGGACAAAAAAAAAGACAATAGAATTGTAATACTAGTCATTAAGCTACTAATATAGAAGTAATTAAAGCGGGTCATGTTTGGATGTGTGGAATTGTAACAGCTGAAATCAATAATATATCAGTAATCCAATATTAACCTGCGGGCCACATTAAGTGAAGGTGGGGCCGTGGGGCCGCATGTGGCCCCCGGGCCGCCAGTTGCCCATGTATGGGATAGATCAACAGGGTAAATAATAGAATTTAGCATGTCGTCACTGTCGGGCTGAAACCTCATATCTCCACATTTTTACTGTTTGCGTTTTTTCCCCCCCGTAATTTAACGCCTTACTTGATCACACTACAGCGTCACACAAAAGCATCAAAAGTAGCAGATCCAGATCCAAGTTCAAAACGCGTCGCTTGTAGATATGCTACTTTTGCCGTTTTTGAATTTGAATCCTGAAAACGTTTTGTTTTTTGGACATAAGAGGTTTCCAACCCGACAGAGACATTTGTTCAAATCAATGTCAGTCAAATCATGTTTATGGAATAATTTCACTTGTTCCTGTTTACTCCTACTGTATATCTAGAATCACTGTGCACGTTTTAAGACTGAACAATTAAGAGTTTTTTCCTTTTCTTTGTAACAAATGTGAGAACACGCTCTGTATGTGGGGACAGCTGTTTGATCTCACTGGCTGTTTGTCAAATCTGACAAAGTTGTATGCATAAAAATAAATAAATAAAATCCTAAATTGATTCCTGAATGAAACTTGGACTGTCCTCCTTGAGGTGTAGCAACCACAATTAGACAGCAAGCCAAACTCCATTCACAGAGGACATGAGAGTCAGGATGTATGCTTCGTCTCCAAAATATTTATTGAAGACTCAAGGTGCATGTAGCAGTATGTAGGCAACTGCAATGAGGTAAATATTCATTTTAACAGGCATTATGAACTGTACCAAATCCCATACAACAATAATCTCTCAAGAGAAAACTAACACTTACACTTAGTCTATGAAATGAATACCAAGGACCCCAACGGAAACAAGACCGCAAGGACTTTTTTGGACGGACCTTTTAGACAAAAGGATTATTAATGGAATTGTGATGTATTAAATTATTTTTGCCTAATTAAAAATAGTTTAAAAAAACACTGAATCAGTGATTAAACAGCTACTTAAGTAACCCACGTGGCTGTGTAATATCTAAGCATAAGAACAATACATCCCAAATCACCTACAATTAAACAGGTCTAAGGAGTTAATAATCAATAGAGTCACACTTACAGACAATACTTGCCTGGCACAACAACAGAAATGGCAGCAAGGGATTTAAATGCTCTGGTTTTGGTTGAAAAGACTGGGATCTAGCTCTCTGTAACAATGTTTGTGGATATAAAAAGATATTTTTGTTGTCATGGACTGTACTATTACACAGGGACACTAGGGGGTGCCAAACACTACGACAACATAAAGAGCTGGTTAGCTGTCACCTCTGTAGGGTGTGGTTAGGGGTGGGGGAGTGATTAGGGGTGGAGTTGAGTACCTATTGTCCCTCCCATTGTCACACCCATTTCTTGATTGAAAACTCTGGGATCTTTGCAAGGCAATTTCTCTGCTTTGGGGTTTAAGGTTCAAATGGTCACATCTTATTCAAATATGTTCCAATTTCAATTAATGATACATCATATGAAAGCTTATATTCCGTAAATAATCTGTAAAATGATTAAAATGAAAAATGCCCCCTTGAGTTTTTTTTTCATTAGTTTGTAATGATAATAATTAAAAGATGAGTGTTAAAAAAGAAATCATTTATTGCTTTCTATCGTTATCTAGCGATTTTTAACTGCCTGCTGCTGACATATCTCTGCCCCCTGATGCTGTCGGCCACCACAACTTCCTCTAACTCAATGTCTAGCAGACTATCCATTTTTGTCACATGACCAAATTGCTATGGCATCAGCTGAAATGTTTTAGCCATTAGGAAAGCAATCCCATATTGGGTGTGTCGGATGTAACCAACATTGTATAAATACTACTAAATACTGTATATGGAATACGGACATTACCGCAAGTGACTGCAAAGACATAGTAAGTGGCAAATGTTTAATTACTATTAGCCATTTTGTTTAACTATCGCTAACGGCGTTCCCTTCCGGTGTGGTTCGCTACTGAGCCTACTGAGCCGAAATAAAATAAATATTCTCCAAAGAGCCAAATGTATAGTGAACCATTTAAAAGTAGACAAAACAAAGCCTATATGTATGATGGACGTTTACCATGATTTCAATAGACCATTCCTTTAGTCTTTAATGTCAATTTATTACAACTCATTTTAAATTATCTGGTGTCTCTAACCTTTTATTTTCTCTCTGTTCATCCTAGAATGGGATCTGCTGCTGTACAAAAACTCTCTGTGTGCCTTGGTCTCATTTTCGGCATTCAGTGCTGTGTGGCTCCAAGATGGGCAGTTTCCTCAATTGGCACCGCATCGGTAATCAAAACAGGACAATTGACTGTATGCACAGAGCGGCCATTGTGTTCTCATGTCAGACTCGAGGGTGCACGTCTATAAAACACCAAATAGTCGGCTGGTTGTTTAAACCGGACTCAAGACCCGCTGTGATGGTATCCACGCAGGAAGTAAACCGAGATGCCCTTGGTAGTCTAGGGAGAAGGAGAATTAGTGGGACCGGAAACAAAACAGGTCTTTCAGATTTTTCAAATTCTATCCTGATTGGCTAAAATGGCTTCCAAAGTTTGCAGGAGTGCTCCATTTTGAACAAAATGCATGAACACAGCGTGCAATTTTCGTGACATTTTGCACACGCATTCCCACTAGGTTGAGGAAGAAATGCCCCTTGAAATCTTTCAAATCAGCCTAATGGTGGCACTATTTGTGTTTTTACATATAACTGGATCTGTGTAAAACTTTGTATGCACACTCCCTAGAGGCCAAGGAAAAACCTTTGCCCTGCATTTTTCACATCTGATTTATGTACTTGATTGATGTACTTTATTTAGTAAGACATGGGAACAGCAGTACATGGAAGTACAAATTCACAATACAAGGTCTACTAAACTGGAAGACTCATTAAGCACTGAGCTTGTTTAAGATGAGATCCCCATGCACACAAATCATGATGACATATAAGAGACAGACAGATATACACACTACTATACAGAACATCATACAATCAGCTTACAGGTTACTGGTATGAAGAGTGAAAAATATGAGAATAAAAAAAAAGGCCTTTTATAGCGCCACCAGGAGGCTGACTTATGTAAAACAAATCTTTTGATATTAAGCCTTCAGATTTTATCCAAATTTCACGCAAATCGATACACATGATCTCTATAGTCATGTGATGAAGGCGGATCCGTTTGATTTTTCATATTGGCTAAGATTCACATCTGAAGTTTGCAGGAGTGGCCCGTTTTGAACAAAATGCCGCAAATCATGAACACAGCGTCCGATTGCGATGAAACTTTGCACTGACATTCGCGCTACGTTGAGGAACAAATGCCACCCTTTCAACATTGCCCTATTATAGCGCCACCAGGAGGTTTTGCTAAACTTTCTTTTTTTATATTACTCTTACAAATTTTCATTTAAATCGGTACACAAACACATTATCTTTATAGTCAAGTGATCAAGACGGTTCCGTCCGATTTTTCATATTCCATACTGATTGGCGAATTCCAAACATTGCAGGCCCACAATAACCTACCTGACCTGGTGGGAGACCAACTTTTTCTAGTTGGTATATGGGTTGTAAAGCCAGCTACCGATGGCTTGTTTTGCGGCTCCAGGAAGGGGTGTCTGATGTCAGAGCTGGGTATGTCAATTATCTCCATGTATAGAATTCTAGGAAAGAGTCTCCTATGTCAGACTTGGGTAGGTCAGTTGTCTCCATATATGGGGGTCTCCATATATGGGGGTCTCCATATATGGGGAGGTTGGGATTGAATAGGTCGTTTATCCCCCTATATGGGTTTCCGGGCATCCTGCCACGGTCTACCTATCCATTTATGGCTAGCGCTGGCCAGTATGCTCTGAGACGTTCTTTACAGTCACTATAAGAAAAATAAAAACATCAGAATTCCAAGCCCGCTTATAAAATATCCTCAGATTAAGCTAAATCTCTCTTGTCTCTCTTACTCCACAGAGCATTCAAGTGGGCCTCTGGGTGACCTGTGTTACGCTGATTGACATGCAGACCTACATGTACAAGCAGACCTGTATGTACAACGACTACGACACCCTGATGGTGAACCCATCTAAGGTGCACGCTGCTCAGGCCATGGTCATCATCAGCATATTGATCACCGGCCTCACGCTCCTCAATCTTTGCAGTTCCAGTTCCAAGTTCAGCCTGGTAGCGGGGATAGGCAGGATACTGGCCGGCCTCCTGCTTATCATCCCTGTCAGCTGGTACGCCTACATTATCATCCATGACTTCAACGTGCCATCAGTGATGGGCTCCTGCGTCTATATAGGCTGGGCTGGTGGAGCTCTGCTAATTCTGTCTGGAGGCCTTCTCTGCTTCAACAGGCAAGGTGATGAAGGTGGGGCAAGCTTTTGCTGAAAATAGATGATCGACAAGCTCCCAGATCGGCTATTTTCAAATGGCCGAAATATATATATATATATAGGGCTGAAGTGGTTAATGTGTGTTTTGTGATAACAATCTAAATCTGCAAAGTAACTAAAGCTGTCAAATAATTGTTGTGTTGTAGTACAATATTTGCCTCTGAGATGTAGTTGAGTAGAAGGAAAGTGCTAGATCCCAGTGCTATTGAAAATGGGAAATACTCCAGTAAAGTAAAACATCCTAAAGCGTGTACTGAAGTACTTGAGTAAATGTACTTAACTACTTTACACCACTGATAGTTTGTAGTTCGGAGGTGCGCGACAGCATGTGTTGTGGACCTGACCTGAGCTCAAGGTTTTTGTGGTTTGTGCACTCTACTCTACAAACTGCAGTCCACCAAAGCATATAAATATGTACATGGTTAGGCTTAGAATTGTTTTTGAAAGGTCAGTAAAAACAATAACACTGTGACTGAAACAATATGTTTGATCAATGTCCTTTAAGCCCATATGTCTGCCTGGGCAACGAATGATGCATGACACTTAATTATTATTATTGGCAGAAATGTTCTGACAAAGCTGTATGCATAAAAATAAAAAAAATTAATCCTAAATTGATTCCTGAATGAAACTTGTACAGTCCTTCGAGGTGTAGCAACCACAATTAGACAGCAAGCCAAACTCCATAGACCATATTCACACGGCGGCCATGTTTCTATGAAGTCAATGAAAGTAGCCACCCCGGGTGGCGGCACTTTCAATGTTACATTCCAATATGGGCGCTGTGTGAATATGGTCTATCACAGAGGACATGCGAGTCAGGATGTATGCTTCAACTCAAGGTGCATGTAGTTGTGAAAAAAACAGAGTGAAACTGCAAAGACAACATACAAAAAAAGAACAGTACAGTTACTTATAAAAATGAGTAGAGGTAAGTAAATATAAATGTAGGATACATTTATGGTTATGGGAAATGCTGTATGTAGGCAACTGTAGCAATGAGGTAAATGTTCATTTTAACAGGCATTATGAACTGTACCAAATCCCATACAACAATAATCTCTCAAGAGAAAACTAAGACTGATTAAACAGCTACTTAAGTAACCCACATGGCTGTGTAATATCTAAGCATAAGAACAATACATCCCAAATCACCTTCACACACAACAAACAGGTCTAAGGAGTTAGTGATCAATAGAGTCACACTTACAGACAATGCTTGCCTGGCACAACAACAGAAATGGCAGCAAGGGATTTAAATGCTCTGGTTTTGGTTGAAAAGACTGGGATCTAGCTCTCTGTAACAATGTTTGTGGATCTTTTTGTTGTGTCATGACAAATAACACACCAAAGGAAACAATATTGACTGGTGGGCAGAACAAAACTATTATTGGGACAAAGGTTCCTAAAAAATGCATTGAATTGCAAGTGAGTGTGGACTAAAGTGGGCAAAAGGGCAAAAGTGGTGGATATATGGATAGGTTTGCGTGCCTGGATGACGTATATCCGCTTTTACGTAGATTAGGGGTCTTCAGCGTTTTCCGGGCCAATGACCCCTTATTTATTTTCTATTTTTATTTAACCTTTATTCAACCAGTAAAATCACATTGAGACCATAGTCTCTTTTACGAGTGTGCACTGGCCAAGAGAAGAGGCAAATAAATGTTACACAGCTCTGCCAGTAACAACAAATACAGGACATGAAAAAGACAAACATATTACATCCGTAATACCAAAAACCTACTACCAAGGAGGCTCAGAGAGAGTCTAAATAGCTAACCAATAACAGACTAATAAAAAGACTCATAAGAACAATATATCATGAATTGGTATTGGGTATGACGTAGCGCATTCAAGTGTTTGATCTGAGGTTAAGCGAATTTTGGACTAGTTAAAATTTTGAACAAATATAAGAAGGGAAATTGCCAAGAATGGCTTTGTAGATAAAAGTATACCAATGTAGCAACCTGCGAGATGCTAAGGAGGACCATCCTACTAAGGAGTACAGAATATAATGGTGTGTCCTGTCGGTGGAGCTGGTAATGAACCTCAATGCAGCATGAAAAAGGGGATCAACTCTGCCCAATGTTGAGGAACAGGCGAATCGGTAGTACACAGCATCGCCGTAATCAAGTTGCGACATAAAAAGGCCAGTGACCAGCCTTTTCCGTAAGGCAGAAGAAAAAAAAACACTTTGGATGGTTACTCCATCCAAAGTGATGTTTGAGGGGCTAATGACAGTACTATTTGGAGCAAATAGCATGGCCTTGGTTTTTTGGACATTTAGTAGCAATTTGCTGTTCAGCAGAGAGACAAAATCTGAGGCCAAGTTTCACACTGCCACATCAAGTGAAGGGGCACAAGAATACAGAACTGTGTCGTCAGCATACATGTGATACTTACAATGCTTAGATTGACTGCAAATATGATTGACATACAACAGAAAAAGCAATGGACCAAGAATGGAGCCTTGGGGGACTCCCTTCTCAAGGGTGATGGAATCAGAAACAGTATCGCCAAATTTAACACACTGTGTGCGGCCAACTAAATAGTTTTTGAACCAGCCAAGCACGTTGTGACAAAAAAAACAGCATTAGAGAGGACCTTGATTAATACGTGATGATCCACGTCGAAGGCCTTGCTCAAGTCAATGAATAAGGCAGCACAAAAAGATGTGTTACCCAAGGCTGCCCTGATGTCATCAACAACATTAAGGCACGCCGTTACAGTACTATGTTTTGCTCTAAAACCTGACTGCATGGGGTTTAAAATCGAGTGCGAATCAAGAAAAACTTTTACCTGTTTTGATACTTGACCTTCTAAGATCTTTGCCAAGGCAGAGAGGTTAGAGATAGGCCTATAGTTGTTTAGGTCGCAAGGGTCGCCAGCCTTGAGAAGAGGGGAAACATTTGCTTGTTTCCACGCTTCAGGTAAAATTGAGTGGATACATATCAGTAACAGGTTGGGCAATGACAGCCGATGATAATTTTAAGAAGAAAGGGTCAAGGCCATCTGGGCCAGAAGACTTTTTAGGGTCTAGGGTGGACAGGGCATGCACAACATCCGATACCAGGACGGGAGAGAAGTCAAAATTAAAATCCGGAACAACAGATGAGCCAGCATTTTCCTGGGCGCCTCGCTGAGGAGCATTGGCGTTTTGCTCATAAAAAATGTGTCCCGCCCTTTTAAAATGCGAATTAAAAGCATTAGACATACATTTTTTGTCAGAAATGAAGGAATCGCCAACCCGAATCTTAGGCGGGGGGACTGCTGCTCCTTTCTGTTGAAGGGTTTTGACTACTCTCAAGAAATTACAGTGATTACTGGAGGTATCAGTAGTGAGAGATGAAGCAGGGACCCCATAATGTATATTCTTATTTGTTAAACGTGAATGGCGCGTACATTGTGCGTACATTGTGGCCAAGTTGCATAGAACTTTAAAATTCTGTTCAGCTCAAAAGGCAGACATTGAAATTGTCAGCCAGCTCTGTGCAGTTTTGGAGAAGTAAGAACTCCTGACTATAGAAAAATAACTTCAACATGCCAGACAACACTGTTCTGTGTGAAAGCCACCAAACCTCAGAATGGTAGTTCAGTGTGTTCTTCACAGCTTTCATGACATCTGACTGAATTCAGCAATAATGTCTTTGGGAACGTTACAAGTGACTCCCTAGTCCCTGTGTAGAATGCAGTTTAACCTATAACCTGTGTAGCATGAGGGGCCTCCATCAGGTGCACACTTATAGTAGCCAACCAGTGCTTGAGCACCTGCCTGTTTGCTTTCATAGGAGAAATTGCCATTTTCTTATTTAAAGAACCACAGTTGCTCTCCACCCTGTTCTCATTCAACAATGTAGGTTAGGTTGTTTTGTTTTCTCATCCTGATAAGTCTGAAAACGTTTTAGTTGAGCATGGCAGTGTCCATGTTTCTTGTTAAAACCAGAGTATAAAAGGTACGAAAATACCAAATGAAGTAAGTTGTCAGCACTCGCTATGCAACACTTTTAAAAACATGCAGCAGAAGAAGGACATTTTCTCAGACATATGTGGGTTTGAAGTGTGGTTCACATTATAGGACATTACGCAAGTAAAATTCAAAAGTGTGAACTTGCTACAGTAGGTTCTGTTGACAGGCTTTTTATTAGGGCTCATCTATGAATCATTCACATTTGTAATTATATGAAGTATGTACACTGTCTATATTGTTTAACTTATCTGTTGCCTAAATTGCTACTGTCCTCCACACAGTGGGGGTTGGGGTTATAGTTTTTCTCACAATTTACATTTTATAATAGTATGTTGGATTCATGCATATTGTCAGACATATAAAACATAACAAAAATCCGAAAAGAAAATGGGTGGCCCCACCTGCAATGACTCCGAGGACCGCCTAGGCCGGGGTCACGGACCCCCTGTTGAATACATATTCTTATCAGTGTGACGTCGTCTGTTAAGGGGTCTATAGAAATGATTACAATCAGAATATAATGCTTTAACATTTTAACAACCAAACCTTTTGTTTTAACCCCCCAAAAAAAGAATTTTGCCTTTGGAACCGCAGCCACACTAATGTCCGGGTTGGACAAGAGTGACCTATCAACATTTCTTACTGCCCCCCCCCCCCCAATCAAAGAATATCATATAATAATCCAGAATAGGGTTCAAGTGGTTAAAATAAATGCTGGATTGTGGCTTCAACTGAAGGCAAGACAGAGGCATGAGTTTGTAAAGCATCACTAATCTCCCACATCCACCTTAAGAGACAATAATGGTCTTAAGACGTTCACTGAATGACACTGGACTGACTGCTGTAGTGCAGTGGCTCTAAAACATGTTCACGTCAAGGAAAACGTTGATCTGTGTTTGGTCGCGGAACCCCCCATCTGAAAAGATCCCCAGAAGATTTATATTCAAATGTTTTGAAAATTGTGAGCGGGTGCTTTGGGGATCAACTCGCTAGTTGAGAAAGGGTAGAAAACAGCAAATTAATTGAGTTTTCTTTCGTTTTTTTTTCATATTAACACATTGTCTCTGTTTTTTTCAACTACGCGGCCGTAGCGGTTGGGGGGTGTATTGCACTCTGATACATTATAACTCTATGCGAAAATGGCCGCCGATCGGATTAAAATGCTTTTCATTGAACAATACGGAAGATATGGGTACTTATGAGGGCACGTACATAATTATAACACCCGTGGCCATGAGATAAGAACTTTATATTTGAAATCTGAACGTTTATGTAGATGTACGAGTTGTAAATGGAGAAATGCAAACACCAGGTATTATTAATCGGTAAACCTCGACTATAGTTGACTACCAGTGGGTCAAATTTAGTGGTAGAAGAAGCACTCGGTGGTAGCAATACCACAATATAAAAATACTCTGTTACAAGTAAAAGGCCTGTGCTCAAAATGTTACTTGAGTTCAATCAAAGTAAAAGTACAAAAGTATTGGCATCAAAATATACTTAAAGTAAAAGTACTAAAATGTTTGAAAATAGCTGATCTACAAGCTCACAACGCGTCGCAATGCGCATTGTGAGCTTGTAGATAGTCTATTTTCAAATAGCCTATGTATAAAATACCTAAAAAAACAAACTAGTTCAATTCTCCTCTCTTTTTTATTCAGATTTTTTTCCCCAGATGATCTACTGGCTTAAAAATGTCAGAGTTCTTCTAGGTTACTTTATTCTTTCCTTTGGGAATTTTGTCCTGGTTTATGTCCAGCTGCCACATAAAGATACATACAATCGTACTGTTTCACTGTACATTTAGACATTTTAAAGCAGGTCTGTCTTGTCAAGTGTTTCTAGTGTTGACAGCTCACCTAGTGTTAGCTGTCACCTCTGTAGGGGAGTGGTTAGGGGTGGGGGAGTGATTAGGGGTGGGATTAGGGGTGGAGTTGAGTACCTATTGTACCTCCCATTGTCACACCCATTTCTGGGCC
This sequence comes from Gymnoscopelus braueri, assembly GCF_963280865.1. Classification (NCBI taxonomy): domain Eukaryota; kingdom Metazoa; phylum Chordata; class Actinopteri; order Myctophiformes; family Myctophidae; genus Gymnoscopelus; species Gymnoscopelus braueri. The sequence continues at coordinate 12,586,488 of NC_137615.1, forward strand.
ACTGAGGTGTTGAAAACTCTGGGATCTTTGCAAGGCAATTTCTCTTCTTTGGGGTTTAAGGTTCAACAAGATTCAAATGGTCACATCTTCTTCAAATATGTTCCAATTTCAATGAATGATACATCATATGAAAGCTTATATTCCGTACTTTAATAAAAAAAAATGCCCCCTTGACAACATAGTTTTTTTTCATTAGTTTGTAATGATAATAATTAAAAGATGCGTGTTAAAAAAGAAATCATTTATTACTTTCTATCGTTATCTAGCGATTTTTAACTGCCTGCTGCTGACACCATCTCTGCCCCCTGATGCTGCCTGTCAGCCACCACAACTTCCTCTAACTCAATGTCTAGGAGACTATCCATTTTTGTCACATGACCAAATTGCTATGGCATCAGCTGAAATGTTTTAACCATTAGGGAAGCAATCCCATATTGGGTGTGTCGGATGTAACCAACATTGTATTCACCTGTTTCCTAGGCTGTGTGTTTTCCAATTCCTGTCGATTTCATTGGATCATCTGACCAGTTTCATTGGATTTCATTGGATCAAATCGACAGGAAGTGGAAAACACACAGCCTAGGAAACAGCCAGGTGATAATTCTGTCCTGGGGGTTGGTTGGTAGAGGAGCCTGGTGTGCGTATGAGGTGTTACATTGTTCCCCTGACTTATGATCGTGACTGGGTTGGCTAAGTACTGTATGGAATACGGACATTACCGCGAGTGACTGCAAAGACATAGTAAGTGGCAAATGTTTAATTACTAATTAGCCATTTTGTCTAACTATCGCTAACGGCGTTCCCTTCCGGTGTGGTTCGCTACTGAGCCGAAATAAAATAAATATGCTCCAAAGAGCCAAATGTATAGTGAACAATTAAAAGTAGAAAAAACAAAGCCTATATGTATGATTTCAATAGACCATTCCTTTAGTCTTTAATTAATGTCAATTTATTACAACTCATTTTAAATTATCTGGTGTCTCTAACCTTTTATTTTCTCTCTGTTCTTCCTAGAATGGGATCTGCTGCTGTACAAAAACTCTGTTTGTTCCTTGGTCTCCTTTTCAGCATTGCGTGCTGTGTGGCTCCAAGATGGGCAGTTTTCACAAAAGGCCCCACACTGGTAATCAAAACAGGACAATTGACTATATGCACAGAGTGGCCATTGTGTTCTCATGTCAGACTCGAGGGTGCACGTCTATAAAACACCAAATAGTCGGCTGGTTGTTTAAACCGGACTCAAGACCCGCTGTGATGGTATCCACGCAGGAAGTAAACCGAGATGCCCTTGGTAGTCTAGGGAGAAGGAGAATTAGTGGGACCGGAAATGAAACCGGTCATTCAGATTTTTCAAATTCTATCCTGATTGGCTAAAATGGCTTCCAAAGTTTTGAACAAAATGCCTCAAATCATGAACAAAGCGTGCAATTTGTGACATTTTGCACACACATTCCCACTAGAGGAAGAAATGCCCCTTGAAAATGTTCAAATCAGCTTCATGGTGGCACTATTCGTGTTTTTACATATAACTGGATCTGTGTAAAACTTTGTTTGCACACTCCCTAGAGGCCAAGGAAAAACCTTTGCCCAGCATTTTTCACATCTGATTTATGTACTTGATTGATGTACTTTATTTAGTAAGACATGAGAACAACAGTACATGGAAGTACAAATTCACAATACAAGGTCTACTAAACTGGAAGACTCATTAAGCACTGAGCTTGTTTAAGGGTGCGTTCGGAAATAGCGCACCGGAGCGCACTCGCCTATTAGTTTGTATTGGTCCCCATGCACACAAATAATGATGACATATAAGAGACAGACAGATATACACACTACTATACAGAACATCATACAATCAGCTTACAGGTTACTGGTATGAAGAGTGAAAAATATGTACAAGAGAAGAAAAAAAGGGCCTTTCATAGCGCCACCAGGAGGCTGACTTATGTAAAACAAATCTTTTGATATTAAGCCTTCAGATTTTATCCAAATTTCACGCAAATCGATACACATGATCTCTATAGTCATGTGACGGTTCCGTTAGATTTTTCATATTCCATCCGAATTGGCTAAGATTCACATCTTAAGTTTGCAGGAGTGGCCCGTTTTGAACAAAAGGCCACAAAGCATGAACACAGCGTCCGATTGCGGTGAAACTTTGCACTGACATTCGCGCTACATTGAGGAACAAATGCCACCCTTTTAACATTGCCCTATTATAGCGCCGGCCCAATTTTGCAAAACTTTTTTTTTTATACTACTCCTACAATTTTTTTCCAAACATCATTTAAATCGGTACACAAACACATTATCTTTATAGTCAAGTGATCAAGACGGTTCCGTCCGATTTTTCATATTCCATCCTGATTGGCGAATTCCGAACATTGCAGGCCCGCAATAACCTACCTGACCTGGTGGGAGACCAACTTTTTCTAGTTGGTATATGGGTTGTAAAGCCTGCTACCCATGGCTTGTTTTGCTGCTTTGCGGCTCCAGGAAGGGGTGTCTGATGTCAGAGCTGGGTATGTCAATTATCTCCATGTATAGAATTCTAGGAAAGAGTCTCCTATGTCAGACTTGGGTAGGTCAGTTGTCTCCATATATGGGGATCTCCATATATGGGGAGGTCGATTGAATAGGTCGTTTATCCCCCTATATGGGTTTCCGGGCATCCTGCCACGGTCTACCTATCCCTTTATGGCTAACGCTGGCCAGTATGCTCTGAAACGTTCTTTACAGTCACTATAAGAAAAATAAAAACATCAGAATTCCAAGCCCGCTTATAAAATATCCTCAGATTAAGCTAAATCTCTCTTGTCTCTCTTATTCTCTCTTACTCCACAGAGCACTCAAGTGGGCCTCTGGATGACCTGTGTTCCGCTGATTACATACAGGTACAACTACTACGACTACAACACCTACCAGACCTGTGTGTACAACGACTACGACACCCTGATGGTGCGCCCATCTGAGGTGCACGCTGCTCAGGCCATGCTCATCATCAGCATATTGATCACCGGCCTCACGCTCCTCAATCTTTGCAGTTCCAGTTCCAAGTTCAGCCTGGTAGCGGGGATAGGCAGGATACTGGCCGGCCTCCTGCTTATCATCCCTGTCAGCTGGTACGCCTACATTATCATCCATGACTTCAACGCTCCATCAGTGATGGGCTCCTGCGTCTATATAGGCTGGGCTGGTGGAGCTCTGCTAATTCTGTCTGGAGGCCTTCTCTGCTTCAACAGGCAAGGTGATGAAGGTGGGGCAAGCTTTTGCTGAAAATAGATGATCGACAAGCTCACAGATCGGCTATTTTCAAATGGCTGAAATATATATATATATAGGGCTGAAGTGGTTAATATATGTTTTTTGATCATCTAAATCTGCAAAGTAAATAAAGCTGTCAAATAATTGTTGTGGAGTAAAAGTACAATATTTGCCTCTGAGATGTATTGAGTAGAAGGAAAAGTGCTATTGAAAATGGGAAATACTCCAGTAAAGTAAAACATCCTAAAAAGTGTACTGAAGTACTTGAGTAGTTGAGTAAATGTACTTAATTACTTTACACCACTGATAGTTTGTAGTTCGGAGGTGCACGACAGCATGTGTTGTGGACCTGAGCTCGAGGTGTTTGTGGTTTGTGCAGACTCTACAAACTGCAGTCCACCAAAGCATATAAATATGTACATGGTTAGGCTTAGAATTGTTTTTGAAAGGTCAGTAAAAACAATAACACTGTGACAAACAATAAGCTCATAGTGAGGCACTCTGACCTCGTATTTCTGCTATTATTTTTGAACGGAAATCTAAAATGACAGATCCGTTCCAGGATTGAATGGGTTAAGACTGAGCAATTATGAGTTTTTCTTTTTCTTTGTAACAAAATGTGAGAACACACTCTGTACGTTGGGGACAGCTGTTTGATCTCCACTGGCTGGTTTGTCAAATCTGACAAAGCTGTATGCATAAAAAAATCCTGAATTGATTCCTGAATTAAACTATTATATTGGGACAAAGGTTCCTAAAAAAATATGCATTGAATTGCAAGTAATGTGTGGACTGTCGGACCCCAGTACAGTAACCTTATGATTCTCTCTCTCTCTCTCTCTTTCAAATAAAAAAAGGCTATTTAATTGCATGAATGGAAGAAGAAAAGTAGTTTTTTCAGTAACTGCATAAGAAAGAGGCAGCGATATGTGTTCTGTTCGACCCCCAGTTCTAATCTGCATGCATATAGTCGCTGTCGGGGGGGGGGGGGGGAATCTTGTATCTCCATATCTCAATTATTATATCTTTTTTCGTAAATTAACGCCGTACTTGATCATACCGCAGAGTCACACGAAAGCATCAAAAGTAGCAGATGTACAAGCTCGAAACGCGGCGCGAAGCGACGCGTTTCGAGCTTGTAGATCTGCTACTTTTGTCATTTTTGAATTTGAATCCTGAAAAGTAACAGTTTTGGACATATGAGGTTTCCACCCCGACATCGGCGATATCCAAGTTGCCAAAAAAATAAAAAAGGGGGGGGGTGGGTTGAGCCAGTCAAATCACTTGCACCAAGCAGACACATGAAGCAGTCATTATGGTCCATTAGGTTACGGTGGGGGAGACGAAATGACAGCTATACTATATATACTGTGCAGGTTGAAGGAAGGAGATTTAGCACCGCGGGCCCCCGTGTGAACCTCATTGTGAAGGCTGCGGGTATAGCCCAGCCAGGGCTGTTATTAAATAAGTGGTTAATGGCGTTAGCCTTTAGCCTGAACAATGGCTCCGGTTGCCCCCTCGATATGATTCAAACACTTTGTCTCTTGGCTTTGTTTGCCCTCTCTGCCACCTGACAACCTCTCTGCCCTTTCCTGAAAGGCAGTCGTGAATAGTGATTACCTGGACCGCTGCCTGCCCCCCTCCTCCTCCTCCTCCTCCTCGATTTCGGATTTATTCTTCGTCCCCTAGTGGTGGAAGAAGTACTCTGATTTTTTTTTTTACTTAGGTAAAAGTAGCAGTACGACAATATTAAAATACTCTTCTACTTAAAATTTGAAGCAGAAGTACAAAAGGTATTGGAATCAAAATATGCTGTACTTACAGTACCAAAGTAAAAGTACAAAGATCTGTCAACATTTGTCTTCAGAGTAGTGTATAAGTATAAAATAGGGCTTAATTAGTTGATGTATTTTTGGGGATTATCGGGTGGAAACTATAGTCCAAAACTATTACTTTTCAGGATTCACAAACAGCGAAAGTAGCAGATCTACAAGCTCAAAACGCTGCGCGAAGCGTCGCGTTTCGAGCTTGTAGATCTGCTACTTTTGATGCTTTTGTGTGTAGTGTGTTCAAGTAGGGCGTTAATTTACGAAAGATATTTCTGCCCGACAGCAACGATATATACAAAGTAACTAGTAACTAAAGTAGCCTATAAGTTAGTAGTTACTAGGTGTTTTTTAATCTTACTGTACTTTACAATGTAAAGTAAAAGTACCTCAAAATTGTACCTAAAATACAGTACCGGTACTTGGTCTCACATCTCCTAATGTTCCCGGCCCTCAACTCATTTCCACCAACCTCTCCTCCATCCCACTTTCTTTGACACTAATCGTTTGATCTTTATTTTTTTCCCCCTTTTCTTTTCTTCTCGCTCTTGTTCTCTCCCCCCAAACTGCAATAACTGGACCAAAGAGATTGAGGGGAGGGGTTGGGGGGGGGTTGAAGTAAAGAAATAAGGAGGAAGATGGAGAAGAAACCAAGTTGGCCAAAAGCAGCCGATAGGAAAGCGATAACACCATCACCACCACCACCCTGGAAAGAGATGAATTCCACTCGCTCTCCGCCACGCTCCGGTGTCAAAGTCCTTATCAGCCCGCGGCAGACACTAGCAAAGTCCTCTCTGTCTGTCTGTCTGTCTGTCTGTCTGTTTCTCTCTCTTTCTCTTCCTCTCTTTCCTTCTCTATCTCTCTCTCACTCCATCACAACTCCCCCCACCCCTCCCCCTCTCCCTCTGCTAGTAATGGGGTCACTTTTTGTTGGTCATCTACCCAAGGCGTTCGTTCTCTCTTTCTAGATGGTCATTTCCTGGGAAGGACAGGATTGTGCCCGCCCGCCGGTATCTCTGCTCAGAGACTGGTTGACACATGAGCCCGTCTGCTGCTCCACCATTTGCTGTATAGTTTGACAATTTTATGGGGAGGACAAAGCCAAAGAGAGAGAGAAGAAGCCAATGAGTTAACCCATTAAGACCTGAGGCCGATTCTACGAATGTCTTCTAAATCCCAAAAGTATTCTGAAAAAAATAAAACGTATGTTTCTATATCAGTGGTGCTCAAACCTTTTCATGTCAAGGACCCCCAACATTATATGTATTTGGCCGCAGACCCACATCTCAAAATATTTAGTTCCAGGGGGTCCCAGAAGCAAAGATTTGAGTTACAAATGTTCGCTTTAAAACAATATATATTCAAAGCTGTGCACACATTTTCATAATTGTTCAAAAATAGCAGTGCCTCGCTACGAGCTTGTATAATATATGCTATTTTTGAATAGCCAAAGTGTAAAATAATGCTTCTTAGCTCAAATGAAAAAGTGACAAAGATGCGTTCCGGGTCTTAATGGGTTAAAGGGATATTTTACACACCCACCAACACTCCCAAAAAACGGATAACATTCTTGACATTGTCACATATTTGAGATATTAGGTACACTTTATCTCCAAAGTCAGCCATTCATGACTAAGGGCAGACCGATATGTCGTCCATTATTTGCCTTTTAGCGCAGCACGAAGTGACGCGCTATGCTATGGGCTTGTATATCTGCTATTTTTTAATAGCCAAAGTATAAAATAATGCTTTTCTTTAGCTCAAATCTAAAATGACACAGATGCTTTCCCGGTTTTAATGGGTTAAAAGAGCAACAGCCAATTGGGAAACAACACGTGGACGGCCAACCAGAGGTCAGAATCAGAATCAGAATCAGTTTTATTGTCACATCACAGGTTTACAAGGTAAAAAAGTGGGTGAAATTCGTTTTTGTACATCGTTCCCATCGCAACGTTAATTTCCATAGAAAGAAGAGGGGGGGGGGGGGAGAAGAAGAGGGTGGGGGGCAAGTGGGAAGGAGATCAAAACAAGAGAGCAACAGAAGGCCAGACAAGTTATCTACATATTTACAAAGTACCTGAGATAATAAAAACCTAAGGTGCCTGAGCATAGCAGCAATGTATGTATACTGTGCATGTTATACTTATACTGTGCATGATATACATATGGACGTTAAGGTGCTTAGAGAAAAAAGAGCACAATAAAAAAGACAAAAAAAGTCAGTGCGTTATACATGGGATTAAGGTGCAAAAGGTCACTTGAGGTGCAAGAGGTGTCACTTCATCACTTCATCAGTTATAGTGTCACAATCATTGAGTGACCCCGAGACATACTGCATAGCAGAGTGGTTCTCAAACTTTTGCATGTCAAGGACTCCCAAATTGACACTTATTGGCCCGCGGACCCCCATAAGAGAAGATTTTTACAGCTCTAGCAGTGATTTTCAACCAATTTAAATTTCAAGGACCCCCAGTTTGACATGCATTTGGCTACGGACAACCATTTAATGGCATTTCTATCTCTGGGACCCCAATTTATAATGTAAAATCAATGTTAATTTAACTCTGAGTGTGTACAAATGGAACCAAATGGACCCATTTGTACACTCTCAGAGTTACAGCCACATAAGGGTCCATTTGGTTCCTAACTATCACTCATTTTGCTGGGGGCCCCCTGGGACCGCCTCAAGGACCCGTGGGGGTCCCCAGACCCCACTTTGAGAAACCACCACTGTATAGGGCTGGCCCCACTGTTGTGGTCTAGTCTAGCCTAAGAGAGTTGCAGCACACTCAAAGTTCCTATGTACCGTTTTATTCACACACAAAATGAATCACTTTGTCCTCAACCCGTCTCAATGTGAAAGGTTTTGGCTAAACGGCACTACATGACAAAAGTTGAAAAGGTACTGTTATCAGGGCCATACCAGAACGCGATAAAATTCAAGTAGTGAAGTGGCTGTCATTTCAGTGAATTGAGCCAACATCAATTCCATTTCACTGAGAACATATTTATTTCTGGGCGAATCTCATTGTATTTATGGGGAGAGTCTCCTTTGATGCATGCATGGGTTAACCCATTAAAACCGTGTCATTTTAGATTTTAACTACATATATATAGCAACATAAGTTTTTCAGAAAACTCTTAGGATTTAGAACAGTGGTTCTCCAAAATAGCAGCTATACAGGCTCAAGCAAGCTTGTAAATCTGCTATTTTTGAACATTTTAAAAATATATCTTGAAAAGTAGGGGTGTGCTGATACACTAATTTCACGAAACGATACGATACGATATTGGGCTCACAACTTCGATACGATTTCGATACGATACGCACTTTTTTTATTATGAAAATATATAGGGGGGAGAAAAAAATCAAATGCAAACAAATAATTCTGTTTTTGCATTATTCAGACATGCAAACTTGTAGCTTTCAGCTAAAATAGCCGTTTTGAATCCAAATAGGGCAATAGTGTGACACCTGACCCAAAAAAACAACATGTTGTCACCCTTTTCACCTCGGGGCTGTTTGCATGCCTGATTATTATTATTGTAAAAAAATATATATATATATTTTTTTCAAAACGATACATATCGTCACGAAAACCTATCGCGGGACGATATATCGGCACACCCCTACTTGAAAGTGTTTGAAAAAGGTTGAATACTTGAATTCTTTAACACAAATCCTTTTTCTAGGGTACCTGGCACAAAACATTTTCAGATGGGGATCCATGTCATTTTGGGGTTTCTTGGCACAAAAAAACGTTTTGAGAACTACTGATTTGGAAGGCATTGGTAGAATCGGCCTCCGGTCTTAACACATTGGGTGCCAGAGGTTTATTAAAATATTATACGTTGAGTGCCTGCATTTCTTCCATCCACTTGCGTTATACGTTTCGTGCTGTGAGAAGCCCAGACGCGGAAGTGCATGTAAACAAAGCGTGCGTGCGAGACGGCGGAGGGTCCCGACTAACGCCTGGAACAATAATATTTCCAACGCGACCCTCCATTGCAGCGTGATCGCCGATCGAAAACGGCTCGTTTCCACCACATTAAAAAGAAATGGAGATATTAAGCTTTTAGTCAAGGAGATAACATTGAAAACGCCGACCGGAAGGATTTTTGACATGGAGCCAGATCCAGCCTCTTCTTCTCAGAAACTCCTTGGGTGATGTCAAAGTTTCGTTTTAGCGCCCCACGTGGCCCACATGTATAAAAATAGAATTGGGTCAAAAACGGTCCGGACCGTTTTCGGCACTTCTCGTTTGGACCCTCAAAAACGGTCCGGACCGTTTTTGGCATTCAATGTGTTAATGGGTTAACCCATTGAGACCTGAAGCCGATTCTACATGTCTCCTAAATCTCAACAGTTTTCTGAAAAACGTATGTTTCTATATCAGTGGTGCTCAAACTTTTTCATGTCAAGGACCCCCAAAATGATATGTATTTGGCCGCGGACCCCCATCAAAATATGTTGTTCCAGGGACCCCCCAGAAGCAAAGATTTGAGTTAAAAACGGTTCGCTTAAAAAATATATATATTCAAAGATTTGCACACATTTTCACGATTTTTCAAAAATAGCAGATCTACAAGCTCGTAGCGTGGCACTCGGTGCCGCGCTATGAGCTTGTAGATCTGCTATTTTTGAATAGCCCAAAGTGTAAAATAATGCTTATTAGCTCAAATCTAAAAATGACACAGTTCCAGGTCTTAATGGGTTAAAGTCCCACGTGAAGTCCGAGTGTTTGATGTATCCGCTGCTACAGAATTAATTAAGTGTCGTCTCACCTGCACAAGAGACTATATAGGACTCTATTCTGCTGCTATTATACCTGCTGCAATGTTTCTGCCAGTGATAGAAGAAGTACTCACATGTTTTACTTAGTGTAAGTAAGTAAAAGTATCAATACTGCAATGTAGATATACTCCGTTGCAAGTAGAAGTCCCGTGTTAAAAATGCACTTGAGTAAAAGTACAAAAGTATCAGCATCGAAATATACTTAAAAGTACCAGAAGTAAATTGTAGAGATTGTGCAGAATTTGTCCCATTTAACAAGATCAAAATGTATAAGAAATCTTCAGCTTGTAGATCTGCTATTTTTAAATGGCCCGAACTAAATATAGGGCTGAAGTGGTTTGTGTTTTGTACTAATAATCAAAATTTTCATATAATTGTAGTGGAGTAAAAGTAATATTTTAAGATGTAGTGGGGTAGAAGTATATATAGAAGTATTGAAAATGGTAAATACTGAAGAAAGTAAAAAAGATACCTCATAATTGTACAGTACTTGAGTACATGTACTTAGTTACTTTACACCACTGGTTTTCTCCACTCTCACTAGAAACATGTATGCCCCTTTTTTTTATTGCTATTCTAACAACGCACAAGAGACTAGGCTATTTTAACCAGCTCATTTCATTGCCGTTTTTAACCACGATGCACCTTATGTCTATATTGACATTTCTCACATTATATTGAGAATGTTTGCCAATATCTGAATCACTTTCCTCCTTTCTCTATTCTTTAACCCTTTCTTGAAACTGTGAATGTTGTTAAGACAAAGAATTTCACCCACTTTTTTTTTTACACCTGCACATTTTTTGCCAAATAATTTATGTTTGTTTTTTATTACTTTGTATTTTTTGTTGTTAAGTGGAGGTGAGATTAACTTTATAAACCCCACAGGGTTTTCTAAATCTCACCTGCACACCCCAACCCAATAGAATGCTGTTGTTACACATTTGTTGTTTTTAAATGTGCAAATAAATAATAAAAAAACGTAATAAAAATAAAACCTGTGATGTGACAATGTATACAATGCATTTTCAACACGATGCTGCCGACAGATCTGATCGTGATGTGAGAAAAAACACAACTCATTTTGCCTTCATTATTTTATAACGCACGTACGTACACTACGCTATGCGTGTACACACACACACACACACACACACACACACACACACACACACACACACACACACACACACACACACACACACACACACACACACACACACACACACACACACACACACACACACACACACACACACACACACACACACACACACACACACACACACACACACACACACACACACGATGAGGAAATGACAATTGGCTGTAGGCTACACTCAATCAACCTGCGCTCCTCTTGTTGCTAAAATTGAAAAGTGCGTTTTTTGTTGTTGTTTTGGTTGAGTTTCATCTAAAATGCAGCAACGCACTGCAGGCACAGTTCTAATTGTCACACGATGGGTGTGAATCTGCCTCGTGACCCCGTGTCTGGTCTCATTCCTTATTTCTTTACCAATTATTTCCTTCTCTGCGGGCTGACAAAGAAAGACCTCTAGCTTCCTCTATAAGAAGAAAACCACAGACGTTCCATAGAACCCACAGTTGTTTAATCAGTGCTTCCAGCAGTTGTCTCTGGCTACTTTGACTATGCCCAATTAACCCGTTAAAACCCGGAACGCACCTGTGTCATTTTAGATTTTAACCATTATTTTATACGTTGGCTATTCAAAAATAGCAGATCTAGAAGCTCATAGCGCGTCACTTCGTGCCGCGCTACGAACTTGTAGATCTGCATTTTTTTTGTGTGAAAAATCGCGAATATTTTTGCTAATATTTGAATATACATATATTTTAAAATCTAAAATGTTTAACCCAAATCTTTGCTTCTGGGGGTCCCTGGAACTAAATATTTTGAGGTGGGGGTCGGCGGCCAAATCACACCCGGCGCCACGGGGGTGCCTGGCACCCTCAGTTGCAAATTCTGCCCCCTCAGTTTAAGTTGTATGTACATATTGTTTTACTATATTAAAAATGCCATTTTCCATCTGCCCCCTCAGTCATTTCCTCCTGGAGCAGAGCCTGGGCCAAATGCATATCATGTTGGGGGTCCTTGACATGAAAAAGTTTTGAGAGCCACTGAGCAACTTTTTTTTCTTCAGAGAACTGTAAGGATTTAGAAGGCATTTGTAGAGACGGCCTCAGGTCTTACTGGGTTAAAGGAGCACTTCACCCATTTCCATCCTATCTTCATTATAATTGGGTCCTCACTAATAATGCTCATTGTGAGATGGCACCGTTTCTGTCCTCGCTCTGTCTGTGTCTCAGAGGAGGCCTGTGGACATTGCAGTAACCCGCCTACCAGTGACATCCTCAGGCAGGTTTGGTCTTTTTTTACGTTCTTTTTATTGTGGCTTCTATTTCAGCATGCCAACTTTCCAGGAGGAGAAAGGCTGTGTAGTTTGCTTGGAATCTCCATCGATGATATCATTGGCAGCTTTCTGAACTGTCCACAGCCCTCCACTGAGACACAGAGCCTATTAGACGTAAATGGTGCCATCTTATAATGAGCATTAGAGACAGCCTTTTTTTGTGTTATCCTGTTAGCCTTAATGTCTGACTGTACTGTATGTACCACGTGCCCTTTACATTTGTGACTAATAAAGTATTCAATCAATCAATCGAAACCAATTACAGTATATGAAGATAAGGTTGCAAATGGGTTGAAGGCGTCCTTTAATATTTAATCAAGTGATCGTGTCCTGCAACATACTTGGCACTGAAATAAGTGTCGATGAGGGAAATACGTCTTCCTTTTTTTTGTCGTGCAATAACTGTTAATAACGGTGTCGTGCAGTAAAAAAGTTTCAAAGTATTTATTAGCCTTAGTCCTACAGGACCTAAATACCTGTCCCATGATGGCCAGAGTGAGGTTGGCTGTGGGAGGCCGAGAGGGACAACATGAACCTCCCAAAGATTCTCCATGGAGCAGAGCTCTTTGCCCTCAATCCCCTCGTTCTCTGTGCAACATCCACACACAGCAAAAAATGACGGAGATCATTTAATTCAGAGTATAAAAAATGGAACCAAATGGATCCGTTATGGGTTCATTTGGTTACATTTATTGGTTACATGCTCTCAGAGTTACAGACCCTTTAGGGTCCATTATGGTTCTATTGTGTACACTCTCTGGGTTAACCCTTAAACTGGGAAAGCATTCTGTCATTTTAGATTTGAGCTACATTTATATAGCAACATCCCACTGAGCCATAGTCGTCTATTAGACCTCCGTCTAAAACTGGGTTATAATTGGTCTAACAGTGAAAGTTTTTTAGCGGTCTAGGCTTAGCCTAGACGTTGATTAGCTGTTTTTTAAGCGTCTATATATAGACGTCTATATTATAGACGTCATTTCAACATCTATAATATAGACGGTCTATAAATAGACGCTTAAAAAACAGCTAATCAACGTCTAGGCTAAGCCTAGACCGCTAAAAAACTTTCACTGTTAGACCAATTATAACCCCGTTTTAGCCTAGCCCTTAGACGTATTTTAGACGTCTAATAGCCCGAAAAATGCTCAGTGGGATAGGTTTTTCAGAAAACATTTGGGATTTAGAACAGTGGTTTAGAACGATGGTTCACAAAAAATAGCAGATATACAAGCTCACAGCGTGTCACTTCGTGCTGCGCTGTGAGCTATTTTTGGAACATTTTTATGAAAAGTGTTTTTCTCTTCTGGGGGGTCCCTGGCACAAAACATTTTTCAGATATGGGGGATGGGGGTCCGCGGCCAAATAGACTACATCATTTTGGGGGTCCCTTGCCCCGAATACATTTGAGAACTACTGATTTAGAAGGCATTTTTATAGAACCGGCCTCCGGTCTTATAATGAGTTAACCCTTTAAGACCTGAGGCGATTCTTAAAAATGTTTTCTAAATCCTAACAGATTTTTGAAAAAAAAATCAGAAAAATATTTTTTCACGATTTTTCAAAAATAGCAGATCTACAAGCTCATAGCGCGGCACTCGGTGCCGCGCTATGAGCTTGTATATCTGCTATTTTTGAATAGCCAAAGAAATCTAAAGTGACACAGATGCGTTCTAGGTATTAATCAACACTGAGGATCTCCCCGTGCAGAGACGTCTGCAGGAGGTACAAAGCCCCCAGCTGCTCCTCAGTCAGGGGACCGCCCCCCCCCCCCCCCCCTTTGACCAGGCTGCGGTCATACAGGGGGGGAGAGCCGGCCAGCAGCCATCTGGACAACATCAGACGTGGAGGAAAAACCACTGGAGATTTGTATGCACACAGCAGATAGGCTGTGTGTGTGTGTGCACTCGCCTCCCTCATGGGGCGCTCACACAGCGTTCCCCTCTTAGCTCCCAAGTACAGAGATGACCCGGGCTCAAAGCAGCAAAGGGTGACGCTGGCCACACTGATGAGGTCCCAAGAGGCAGGGGTTGTTGGGTGACACACCCGTTGACTTCCTGCTGCCACCGCGGCAAAGGAAAAAAAAACACCTGATGGAGATGTTGGAACGAGAGGGAACGAGAGGGAACTCCCCCCCCAGCCAGGTCGTTCATAGGTACTGCAGCTTATTACGGCTATAGGGCCAGACACATGAACGAGCGAAAGCGGTTTCGACCAATGAGCTCGACTCACAAGCAGTGGTGTAAAGTAACTAAGTACATTTACTCAAGTACTGTACTTAAGTACAATTTTGAGGTATTTGTACTTTACTTGAGTATTTCCAATTTCCAATACTTTTACTTCTTCTCCACTACATCTCAGAGGCAAATATTGTACTTTTACTCCACTACAATTATTTGAAAACTTTAGTTACTAGTTACTTTTCAGATATAAATTATGATATAATGAAACGCACATTAACCACTTTAGCCCTATTTTATACCTAGGCTATTTGAAAATAGCCGATCTACAAGCTCACAGCGCGTCGCATCGCGACGCGTTGTGAGCTTGTAGATCTGCTATTTTCAAATATTTAGTACTTTTACTTTTGATACTTTAAGTAAATTTTGATGCCAATACTTTTGTACTTTTACTCAAGTACATTTTGAATTCTGGACTTTTACTTGTAACAGAGTATTTTTATATTGCAGTATTGGTACTTTTACTTAAGTAAAGAAGTTGAGTACTTTTTTCACCACTGCTCACAAGCTTGCGCATGGGGTTGCGCACGGAGGTGACACTACTGCACAGGTGACGCAAAACACTTCACATAGGCCCCAAATAGGCTCCACCCGTTATATTTCCCAACCCAGAAGGCGGCGTGAAAAGGGAGTATGCGCCGGGTGAATACATGTGAATGGGCAGGGATTTTCGGTACCCTCTCTATTATTTTTAACTCTATAATTAGAGCATAGCAGTGGCCGCCATTTTGTTTACCGGCTCTGGTTCCACAGATAGAAAGCCGATTCACTGAGCCCGTAGAGATTTCCGAAAATATTTATATTCATTATTTTAAGCCTGGAGCCGAGCCATCCAGGCTCCTGCAGTGAATCATGACCATAAAACATTTGATTCTGTGCAAAACCTCAAAAAAGGGCAACATTACAACTTTGAGGTTTTCAAGACAACCAGGAGCCTGGATGGCTTGGTTAAAGCCGACATTATAAAGACGATATTTCGAAACATGTGTGAAAAGAAATGTAGTGGAGGTACTTCTGTGGCCTACTGGCAGTGTGCACAGGAAATCCGGTGCTGATCGGTCCAGCCGTTAGCTAGATTATCTACGGACAGACACACACACACACACACACACACACACACACACACAGACCGACACTTTTATAGACAGGCTAGCCTCCCGCACGGTCCTTATGGGTTACACACTCAGAGTTGACACTGGAAAACCTTTAGGATAAGCTTAACCACTAAGACCCTCTTTGTCAAACCACTTTATTTTTGTTGCACTGTAGGCTACTCTCTTTTGAGATCTACACCAAAGCGCGTTGCGACGCACATGGGGAGCTTGTAGATCGGCTATTTTTGTCAAATGTTCCAGAATAGGGGTGATGGGGTTCAAGTGGTTAAGAATCTTGAGTCTGATAATTTTGGGGAGATGTGATGCATAATTCAGCTCACAGTGCTGACACTAACGCTACACTGCAAAATTGCACGAACTGTGAAAGCGACTGAGGGGAATGACTAAAAGTTTTGTTTACGTGATATGAATTTGAAAAACAGCTTAGTCACGATCGGTGATCCGTACCTGTGTAACTTGTGTACTGTGGTGTAAAGTAACTAAGTACATTTACTCTTGAGGTATTTTTACTTTACTGGAGTATTTCAAATGTTCAGTACTTTTACTTTTACTCCACTACATCTCAGAGGAAAATATTGTACTTTTACTCCACTACAATTATTGGAAAACTTTAGATACTAGTTACTTTGTAGATTTTGATTATTATTACAAAACATACATTACCCACTTCAGCCCTATATACATTTTGGCCATTTGAAAATAGCCGATCTACAATCTCACAATGCGTTGCGATGCGACGCACTGTGAGCTTGTAGAACGGCTATTTTCAAAAGTTTTTTTTCCGAAAACTTGTGAAATGGGACATTCTAATCTGCATAATGAGTACTTTTACTTGTGGTACTTTAAGTCCATTTTTATGCCAATACTTTTGTACTTTTACTCGAGTACATTTTGAATTCCGGACTTTTACTTTTTTCAGTATCGATACTTTTACTTAAGTACTTTTACTTGAGTACTTTTTTCCACCACTGCTTGTGTATGTATACACTAAACTCCTCAAGTGTTTCATTTATCCATTCGCAACTCTGGGAAGTGTTACAAATGTCACCAAAATGGACCCGTCAAGGGTCCATTTGGTTACATTTGTAACACTTCCCATGGGAGGTTAAAATGACCACTAGAGGATTCTCTACTGTGTCAGCAGCAGCCAGGCAGCCCAGCACAGCCCAGCACAGCACGGTGTGGATCAGGTGTGTGACGATGTCCCTAGACTGGAGGCAAGTCATTTTCTCCCCCCTAGAATCTAATAAAGACCCGAGCAGAACTGAACTCCACAATACCCCAATCTAATCTCTCACCCCAGCCTTATTTTCTCCCCCTGTCCACTGTATTGTTATAAAGCAGAACATTCTCTTCAAGTAATCCTTTAAAACGGAGGGGGTGGCGGGGGGGGTACAATACTCGATCAGTTCTTACAGCGGCGCGCAAGATGGCATTCCATTTTTCACTTTGGGCTCCTGTCGCCGGCGGTGGGTGTGTGTGTGTGTGTGTGTGTGTGTGTGTGTGTGTGTGTGTGTGTGTGTGTGTGTGTGTGTGTGTGTGCGTGTGCGTGTGTGCTTTCATTCTCATATTCCTCCCAGGAATGGGAAAAAAAATAAAGCTGGATCGCTATAACCCGTTAATGCTGGGGTTTCAGGTTTTTGAGACAGAAAAGGCTTTAATTATAACGCACCGGGCATTTTATACCGCTATTGTATTGCCCATAATTGAATTTCGTTTTTGTGATTACTTCAATACATAATTAGCACCGTGTGCCTATCTGCTGCGATATCCTTGTATTGTCAGTATCGCTTCAGTGGTGGAGAGTAGCTAAGTACCTGCATTCAAGTGCTGCAATTAAGTACGATTTTGAGGTACTTTAAATGGTGCATTTATATAGCGCCTTTATCCAAGGCGCTTTACAATGATTGTGCATTACATTCACCCGTTCACACGCACACATTCACACACCGATGGCGGAGGAAACCATGCAAGGCACCAACCTGCTCATCGGGAGCAATTAGGGGTTCGGTGTCTTGCTCAAGGACACTTCGACACCGACTCTGAGGGATCGAACTGGGAACCTTACGGATCGCAAGCAGCAGCTCTACCTCCTGAGCCATTGCTTATAGTTATTTCCATGTCATGCTATTTCATACTTCTACTCCACTATATCTCAGAAGTTTACTCTATTACAGTTATTTGACAGCTAAATTTAGTTACAATTTTACTTTGCAGATTTAGAGTAAGACCAGTGGTGGTAGAAATACTCACATAAAATACTCAAAGAAATACTCACAAATACTTAAGTAAAAGTATCAATACCACCATGTAGAAATACTCAGGTAAAAAAAAAAGTCCGGTATTAAATATTTACCTGAGTAAAAGTACTGGCAAGAGTATCAACATATACTTAGTAAGTAAAAGTACTCATTATGCAGAATGTCTCATTTCACAAGTTTTCAAATGTATAAAATGTATAACAATCTTTTGAAAATAGCAGATCTACAAGCTCACAGCCTGTCACATCGCGGCGCGTTGTGAGCTTGTAGAGTAGATCAGGTATTTTCTATCAGCCATTTGCTGCAGCCGTGTTCCAGCAGACGAGGTCGCCCACGGACGAGGTCACATGCTCATCCTGCAGACAGACTTCAGTGGACAGTCTGCATATCTCTGCTGTCCGGCAGAAACCAGCTAACTCCAAAATGTTCATTTTTCAGGAAATGACAAAAACAAAACACAAAGTGGAGTTAGGAGGTTTTGTTCATCATTGACAGCTAAATGGACCTCCAAGCTCACAATGAGGTTGGAGGTCAAAAGGGGGTGGAGCCTGGAGTCAGCAGCTAACTCCACCCCCCTTTGCTGGAGTTAGCTGGTTTAGCAGAAAGTTGGAGGATCCAAAGGAGTCAGCTGGTTTTGTCAGAAGCGCTTTTTAATACTCTTCATTGGTTCAATCTTTTTTAATCAACACACTGACAGATGTAAAGGGTGTTCAATAGCACTGATTTATGGAATTGCAAAGGCGGAAAAATGGAGTTAGCTGGTTTCTGCCGGACAGCAACGATATATAGTGTGGCTACAACAAAGTATTATGGCTTAAAGGGGCTGTGGGAAGTGATATTTTTGGTTAAAATAAGTGTGAAATAGCTCTATATTTCGATAGCAATCATTGCTAGATTGATTGCTATCAGGGGTTTGTTCAGTATCAGGGGTCTCTTAAAGGGCAAGACCACTTTGGTAGAGGTTTGGGTTGTGTAGGTACCTTGCCATGATGTAACTCCAAAGGTGGGCAAGAAATAAAAAATAATTGCTCCATTGATTAGAAATTGATCATTCAAAATATGCTCCTCATTGACTTACATTGTACGGTAAAACAGCTCTCAAAGTCACTCTTTTAGCACATAAACGAACGCAAACCAAGTTGATTCAGACAATATAGAGCATCACCAAACCCAGTACTGTTTTTTTTTTTATAAAAATGTCAACTTCCTGTTTATTTTGCCATTTTTAATAAGCAGAAAACCTGGACTGGATCCGCGGATCCCGATCCAGATCTTCAAATAGTAAAATCAACAGGAAGTTGAAATTTTTATAAAAAAAAAAAAACAGTACTTTTACCGTACAATGTAAGTCAATGAGGAGCATATTTTGAATGATCAATTTCTAATCAATGGAGCAATTATTTTTGATTTCTTGCCCACCTTTGGAGTTACATCATGGCAAGGTAACTACACAACCCAAACCTCCAAGACCAAAGTGGTCTTACCCTTTAAGTCAATGGTTCTCAAAGTGCGGTCCAGGGACCCCCGGGGGTCCTTGAGGGGGTTCCAGGTGGTCCCCAGCAAAATGCGTTAATACGGCATCACAATCATTTAGCCACTTTATCCATTTATATGTCGGTGGCCATTAAAAAAATAGCAGCTCTACAAGCTCACAGTGCGTCACTTTGTGTCACGCTGCGAGCTCGTACATCTTATCTACAAATAGGTGTGAAATAACAGCTCTATGTTCTGATAGGAATCACTGCTGGAGGGTGTTTGTTCAGTAACAGGCGTCTCTTTAAGTAAAGACATCTGTTTAAGTCGTTCTGTTTAAGCCGGCATACCTGAGCAGAATGTCAAACTGGAGACACAGGCGAGGAAATAGTGCAGAATCACCGGGTGTGATCTGGCTGTTCTACTTTAGTGTTAATGTAGTTGCCAGAGGGCGGTTGACATCACGGTCCCCCTCACAGACCATGTGACACGTCTCAGTTATTCAGCTGACGCTGCCTGTCCTCCAGAGTACCTGCAGACTTAACCCATTAACACATTGAATGCCAAAAACGGTCCGGACCGTTTTTGAGGATCCAAACGAGAAGTGCCGAAAACGGTCCGGACCGTTTTTGACCCAATTCTATTTTTATACATGTGGGCCACGTGGGGCGCTAAAACGAAACTTTGACATCACCCAAGGAGTTTCTGAGAAGAAGAGGCTGGATCTGGCTCCATGTCAAAAATCCTTCCGGTCGGCGTTTTCAATGTTATCTCCTTGACTAAAAGCTTAATATCTCCATTTCTTTTTAACGTGGTGGAAACGAGCCGTTTTCGATCGGCGATCACGCTGCAATGGAGGATCGCGTTAGAAATATTATTGTTCCAGGCGTTAGTCGGGACCCTCCGCCGTCTCGCACGCACGCTTTGTTTACATGCACTTCCGCGTCGGGGCTGCTACAGCACAAAACGTATAACGCAAGTGGATGGAAGAAATGCAGGCACTCAACGTATAATATTTTAATAAACCTCTGGCACCCAATGTGTTAAGAAATCTGTCATTTTCAGATTTCTGTGGCTATTCAAAAATAGCAGATATACAGATATATTGTAGATCTGCAATTTTTGAAAAATCGTGAAAAATCATATATATTTTTTAAGGTGAACATTTTGAACTCAAACAAAATAATTTGAGATGGTGTCCGCGGCCAAATACATATAATTTTGGGGGTCCTTGACATGAAAAAAGTGTGAGAACCACTGATTATAGCAACTTAAGTTTTGTTTTTTAAATCCCCCAGAAGCAAAGATTTGAATTAAAATGTTTCTCTTTAAAACATACATATATTCAAATATTTGCACACATTTTCAGGATTAAAAAAAAAACTAGCAGATCTAAAAGCTCATAGCACGGCAATCGGTGCCGCGCTATGAGCTTGTAGATCTGCTATTTCTTAATAGCCACAGAAATCAAAAAATGACACAGATGCGTTCCCGGTCTTTATGGGTTAAAGGGCTCCACGTCTCTCGCTCCAGGACATTTTTCGACGTTCTTTCCATTATTATTACCCTGCATGGCCGTGATCTCAGAGGGCTAGGATGATGACGCACATGTCCGACCTATTAGAACAGTTTTTTATTTTACAAATTGGGTCCAAAAATGGGGGGGGGGGGACGTTAAGTCCTCAAAACTATATTGACATGTCACATTTCATTCCTCTTATCTCCATATTCTAACTTTTTGAGTTTTTTTTCGTAAATTAATGCCCTATACGTGATCATACTAAAGCTTCAAACAAAAGTATCAAAAGTAGCAGATCTGCAAGCTCGAAACACGGCGGGAATAATATCAGTTACACCCACTTAAGTGTAAGTGCTATTCTTTGGTTAAAACAAAACTTTTTTTTTGTTAAAAGGTTGAAGCACTATATTCTGATAGTAATCATTGCTTCATTTTTTTGTGTTCCAGATCCAATTGTGTTGGTAATTTCTTTGTGTCATCACTTCCAATGTCACTTGTTTAACTCATTCAGTGCCACTGGACGTCTAAAACGTCCGTTGTAATAAGCCCTGTGCCACAGGACGTCTAAAACGTAAAAAATGTGGGGGAATTTTTTTTTCAGAACCCAAGATATGATGATTTGAAAATGTTCTGCTCCATTCACTTCTTGTTTAACTTCTTACTGAAAAAGGCTGTATCTCGGCTCCTAAGCACTTTTTTTTTACAATGAATTTTGCTGTGGCACTGAATGTTTTTTTTTTACAATGAATTTTGGCCAGTGGCACTGAATGAGTTAATCTGTATCTTGACCGAGTTCTCTAACCTGATTGGATAAAATTGGTATCCCGACCTGAAAATGAATGTTCTTTTTTAATAAAGAGCTGGAGAGACATGGAGAGACTCCTGTTTCTATAGCAATGAGTTCTATCAGAAGAATAGAGCTATTTAACACTTATTTTAACCAAAGCAAATCACTTACCCTACCTTTAATATGGTCCTGTGAAAGCAGACATTAAGTGATACACAGTGAGGAGGAGGAGGAGCAGAGAGAATGAAGTGATCACAGTATTTATTGATTCAGAATAACTTTATACAGCAGACAGACAGTGTGGATTCACTCAATCAGAACATTCAGTGGTCGAGGAGAGAATGAGCGATCAGCAACAACAGCTCTCTAGCTACACTATGGATCATAACAGGAATGTTGATGAATGTCGGCACAGAGTGTGTGTGTGTGTGTGTGTGTGTGTGTGTGTGTGTGTGTGTGTGTGTGTGTTCTCAGTCAGGGCAGATCACAACGTGGTTGCACCTGAGGAAGCAAGAGATAGAAAAGAAAGACAGAATGAAAATAAAATAAAAAATAAAGCCCGGAAACCATGGATTATTTACTTGGTGATTATTATACTGAAAATCAGATGAAACACACACACACACAGCTGCCGGTCTGGAACCGTGTGTGTGTGTGTGTGTGTGTGTGTGTGTGTGTGTGTGTGTGTGTGTGCAGTGAGACGAGGTCCTACAGTACCTGCTGTGTGAGGTGACACGCTGTCCTGGGACAGGAGCTTCTGGTTGGTGGCTAAATGCATCTGGTCCTCATAACACCTCACGTCCTCCAGGCTCATGTCTGCACACACACACACACACACACACACGCCTTTATGTTAATATACTTGTGAGGACATCAGAGTTTTAGGACAGCTATTTTATGAATGTCAATTTTACAATTGTTTGCAATTTTTTAAACCAAGACACTAAAGCCGAAATTAGTTCCTATTTTTGGCACACAACACCGGCACCAGTGTTGATTTCGTCGACTAAAACTATGACGAAAAATGTTTGCCGACTCCCTTTCTTCACTGACGAAAACCAATTAAAAACTAAGCTATGATGACTAAAGCTAAGACTAAATATATCGACAATTTCGTCAACGGAACTAAAAAATAAGTCATTTTATGCTTGTTTGCGCTCGGGTGTTGCGCTCTAAAAATAGCCGATCTACAAGCCCACAACGCGTCGCAGAGCGTCGCGTCGTGGGCCCGCGCGCGACGCGTCGTGGGCTTGTAGATCGGCTATTTTCAGCATGCAACCAAGTGTCAAATCAGGGGCATTACGACGCCATCAAGCCAAAACACATTTTAGTCGACTAAATCAACTGTAGATTTAGTCGACTAAAATCTTATATTTAATCGACTAAAGCTAGACTAAAACTAAAACATTTCAGATGACTAAAACTAAATTGTGTTCAAAAGGCTATGACTAAAACTAAATCAAAACGTGCTGTCAAAATCAACACTGACCAGCACTCTAATCCTAACACCACAACCTAACCTTTAAATGTATAATCCTGAACCGAGCCTGAATCTTTTACCAGCCAAGCCTTTTTTTAACCATTAAACACCCGCTTGTTTTTTCCTTGCCCTGAACTGGGAACCAAAGTGGGCGTGTCACTATTCTACAGGTTGGAAGATGCAGATACGATGTAAATAATGGCAAAGGCAAAGCGAAAAATAATCATTAACCCGTTCAATCCGGCAACGCATCCGTGTCATTTCAGATTTCTTTGGCTATTCAGAAATAGCAGATCTACAAGCTCATAGCGCGGCACCGAGTGGCGCGCTATGAGCTTGTAGATCTGCTTATTTTTTTCTTTCTTGAAAATGTGTGCAAATCTTTGAATATATACATTTTTAAGCGAACATTTGTAACTCAAATCTTTGCTAATGGGGGGGTCCCTGGAACAACATATTTTCAGATGGGGTTGTCTGCGGGCAACCAAATACATTTTTGGAGGTCCTTGACATGAAAAAAGTTTGAGAACCACTGATACGTTTTTTTCAAAGAATCCCCAGAAGCCAAGATTTGAGTTACAAATGTTGGCTTTAAAAAAATATATATACATTCAAACTAAAGATTTGCAAAAAGAAAATAGCAGATCTACAAGCTCTCTCTAAGATCTATGGCACTCGGTGCCGTGTCTACTATACTTGTAGGGGAATTTGGCCCTCAAAAGTATTCTCTCTCTCTCTCTCTCTCTCTCTCTCTCTCGAAACTGAACATCATCCTCGGTATAACCCTGACAAATGAGGACATTTGGCTGGTTTTCCCTGCTGCTGCAGTGTTTTTGTTGGAGGCAGTGTGGGGTTGGATTATTAAGGTTAGGGTTATTACTAATAAATAAAAATAAGTGCAGGGTAAAGAGGACAGGAAATGACTGTACAATAATGGAAAAGTTCTCATTAGCGACACTGTAAGTTATCTGTGTGTGCGTGTGTGTGTGTGTGTGTGTGTGTGTGTGTGTGTGTGTGTAGTGAGCTCCATCTGTCTGTGAAAGTAGAGAAAACTATCCGCCGATTTCAACTAAGACCCCCAAAATCCTATCCATCTGCTCGCCTTATGTACGCTGTATCCTTAGTCCCCTAAGACACACACACACACACACACACACACACACACACACACACACACACACACACACACACACACACACACACACACACACACACACACACACACACACACACACACACACACACACACACACACACACACGTTTTGTATTAGTAGACTTGTGAGGACATCCAACATTTTAGGACGCATCGGAAGAAGTAAAAAATAGTAGAAAATGGCAGAAGATTGATCTAAAAGCTGTGAGCTTGTAGATCTGCCATTTCCCAGTGAATGTATACCCAGTATGAATCGGCTATAATTTAATCTGAACCTTTGTCCTGATTGTAAGCCGAACCCTGAAAAACAATGGAACCATAAAACAACCATTTATCTGGAGAGGACCAGGAAAATTGTCCTCATAATGTCTGTTTGTCAAATTCTAGTGCACTGGTGGAGACATTTGGCCCTCACAAGTGTAGTAATACAGGTAAACACTAGGGGTGGGACGATATGGGTATCTCACGATACGATATCTGTGGCGATATTAGGCCCTCGATAACAATAATATCACGATATTCGATATATTGCGATATCACGATATATTGCATGAAATTTCACCAACGATATATCACGATAGTCCTTGTATTCAATTTATAAACACATAAAATAGCACCAAACAGTTCAAAATCATCATTACACAAATACAGAAGTGGAAAAACAACGTATCAAATTTTTTTTTTTTTAAAAAAAGTTTTTTTCCGGCAGTATATCGATTATTTATCGCGGGAGAAAGTATCACGATATATCGCGATATCGATATATCGTCCCACCCCTAGTACACACACACACACACACACACACACACACACACACACAGTTATGCAGACACAGAGCAGGCTCAGAGTTGACACACTCAGTGGTGTTACTTTTATTATTTCTTTATATATATAATCGGCTAAATGTATTTGTCTGATAAAGGACTTATTAACGCCATTTTATTCTTCATGGTGTCATACAAAAAAAAAAGCTAAAATAGATGATCTACAAGCTCACAACAACACGTTGCATCAAAACGTGTTGTGAGCTTGAAGATTGGCTATTGTTGCTATTCAAATTTTTTGGGGAAAAATTATAATAAAAGAAAATACATAATAAGTTTCGACCTGAAGCGGTCTTCATCAGAACTAAAAGAAATGTGCCCTGATATAGACCGCTTCAGGTGGAAACATGTTGGCGTTGTATTGAATAAAGGCTGTTCTCTCTTTTAACCTCGTGTGCCTGCATGGACTTTTTATCAATTAAATAAAAACGATCGTTTCGATTCATCCGTTAAAAAGGTGCGCATTTCCTCGCAATGAACACTAGAGGGAGTAGGTTAAACGGAAACGGAGGCGTTGGGAGTCATTTCTGCTTTATTGGAAAGTACAGCAGAGAGAAGCAGAGAGACAGGATGTCGTAAAATGAGCTGATACTTGACACAGGTCACGAGTGAGATTACAAAAATCCCCCCCCGGGTGGTACATACATACATACATACATACATACAACGCACCCTGAGCTGCCTGAACACCCCCCCCACACACACACACACACACACACCAGTG
The DNA here is from genome assembly GCF_963280865.1 of Gymnoscopelus braueri. NCBI lineage: Eukaryota > Metazoa > Chordata > Actinopteri > Myctophiformes > Myctophidae > Gymnoscopelus > Gymnoscopelus braueri. Next base: position 12,612,386 of record NC_137615.1, read on the forward strand.
GTGTAAAGTAACTAAGTACATTTACTCAAGTACTGTAATTTTGAGGTATTTTCTCTTTACTGGAGAACTTCTAATTTTCAAAACTTTTACTTCCACTCCACTACATCTCAGAGGCAAATATTGTACTTTTACTCCACTACAATTATTTGAAAACTTTAGTTACTAGTTACTTTGTAGATTTCGCTTATCATTACCAAACATACATTAACCACTTCAGCCCCTATGCATACTTAGGCTATAGCCGATCTACAAGCTCACAACGTTAGCGTTGTGAGCTTGTAGATCGACAATTTTCAACGCATTTTCATACATTTGGAATCTTGTGAAATGGGACATTCTGCAAAATGAGCACTTTTACTTTCAGTATATTTTCAGACATATTTTAATGCGAATACTTTTGTACTTTTACTTCAAGTACATTTTGAATACCGGACCTTTACTTGTAACAGAGTGTTTCTACATTGATTGCAGTATTGATACTTTTTACTTACGTAAAAAATTTGAGTACTTTTTCCACCACTGACGCACAGTCGCAAACACACACAAAGACGTACACACACACACACACACACACACACACACACACACACAGCGTGACCGTGCGTGACGTCACATACACTCACTTATGTCACACCCTGGGACTATTTTAACACAGCGTGACGGCCCTCCCTCAGAGAGTCTCTTTCCAGTCGTAAATAACCTGGACAGAGCGACAACACACACACCCTGGACCCTCCGTCCACTACTGATAGAGTTCCCTCAGCTTTCTAATGCTGTCTGACAGACAAGACGCGCACCGCGCACCACACACACACGTTTAGTATTACCAGTGGTGTGGAGTAACTAAGTACATGTACTCAAGTACTGTACTTAAAGGGCAAGACCACTTTGGTAGAGGTTTGGGTTGTGTAGTTACCTTGCCATGATGTAACTCCAAAGGTGGACAAGAAATCAAAAATAATTGCTCCATTGATTAGAAATTGATAATTCTAAATTTGCTCCTCATTGACTTACATTGTACCGTAAAACAGCTCTCAAAGTCACTCTTTAAGCACTTAAACGAACACGAACAAAGCTGATTCAGACAGTATAGCACATCACCAAACCCAGTACTGTTTGTTTTTTTAATAAAAATGTTAACTTCCGGCTGATTTTACTATTTGAAGATCCGGATCCGCGAATCCAGTCCGGGTTTTCTTCTTAATAAAAATAGCAAAATCAACAGGAAGTTAACATTTTTATTAAAAAAACAAACAGTACTGGGTTTGGTGAGGTTCTATATTGTCTGAATCAACTTTGTTTGTGTTTGTTTACATGCTAAAAGAGTGACTTTGAGAGCTGTTTATTACTGTACTTGTGAGGATTTTATGAATGATTTTCTTTTTAGGTTTGTTGTCGTTTGTTGTTTCCATTTTTAACCTTAACCCGTAAGCCAAAAATATTCTATCTACGAGCATGCACCACGTCGCACTGTGACGCGTTGTGAGCTTGTAGATCGGCTATTTCCGGCTGCAACAAAACCGCTGGATCCCAGCCACTGCTGATAAGAATTCCCTCAGCTTTCTAATGCTGCCTGACACGAGACACACACACAGTCACACACACACACACACACACACACACACACACACACACACACACACACACACACACACACACTACATAAAAGCATAAACAAATACAGCCGTAAAAGTGGTGGAAAGTAACTACTGTAAGTACATTTACTCAAGTACTGCACTTAAGTACAATTTCAAGGTACTTCACATGTCTTGAGCATGTCATAGTCGTCATACTTTATCTTTCTACCTCACTACAACTCAGAGGCAAATGTCCTACTTTTTACTCCACTTACAATTACTTGAGAACTTTAGTTACAAATGACTCTACAGATCTACAGATTTAGATTATTAATAATCCTAGTATTAGAGCCCAGGGCCAGGGCCATGGAGTGCCGGGTCTCACAGCAACACCACTAATCCAACCGGGTCCACACACTTGGTACAAATATTGCTCAGTACTCTGGCTAGGACACTAAGTATGCTTTCAACACCTTCAATGTACTTACACGTTGTGCAATTTGTATGAAAGTTCAGTATTGCGTCACATTTTTGGCCGTTATGGCCGCGCTACCATGTGTGTGTGTGTGTGTGTGTGTGTGTGTGTGTGTGTGTGCCCACCCAATTGAGCCCTTGCCCCGCTGCTGAAAGACGGACCTAAAAATTATAATAATCCGATTTCTCCGCTTAACCTATTTAGAACGGGAAAGAATCTGTGGATTCACATTTTTATCTCAAATCTTTGCTTCTGGGGGTTCTACAAATGTCTTCTAAATCCTAACAGTTTAAAAAAAAAACGTATGTTGCTATAATATCAGCGGTTCTCAAACTTTTTTCATGTCAAGGTCCACCCAAAATTATATGTATTTGGCCACGGACCCCCATCTCAAAATATGTTGTTCCAGGGACCCCCCACAGAAGCACAGATCGGAGTTCAATTGTTTTGCTTTAAAATATACAGTATATATATTCAAAGATTTGCACAGATTATTTTGCAGATCTACAAGCTCATTCAAAGGAGCTTTATTGGCATGAGAAAACATACATTGCCAAAGCAAGTGTCAAAATATAATAAAAACTGTTGAAAATGTACAGTTGGAGGGGGTACAGCGTTGTGTTAAACAGAGCTATGTCACATTGCGTCGTCATATACATGTTATATGTACCAGGTATAAAGATTTTTGAGACAAATAGCAGCAATCTTTTGCAGTCACTTTGGGACAAATTTTTTCCTCAAAACTATTTAAATAATATACAAAACAAAGCCTTTGATTTAAAATGTGTTTCAAGGGAGCTCTGTTTATATGTGCAGTAGGTCTAGAGGTCTATACTCGGGACGCTCATGCAAATTTGTGTTTAGAGCCGCTGTGATTAATCGCTCATTGCTTAACAAAAGATGACTGGGGTGGGCAAGTGGGCAATTCATGCCCTCAACAACAACACCTCAGTTAGGCTACACAACAAACAAAATGAGTCACCAAAAAAAGTTCTATGTCTCCTAGCATTTCAGAAAGATTTCACTGAATTGTTTGAACTACTATTAAATTATACACAAGTGCACCTCAAGCCCCATTGTCTCATGCTGTAGTACACTATAATTGACAGAGAAGGACGTGGGCTTTTGGTTGCACGTGCTTGAACATTATTTGAGTTATTAACTTTGTTTGCTGTTGTAGCTAATCGCAATTTTAAAATGACTCACTACCATTGCTCACTACATCTAAACACTACACTACTACTCTACTTTTGCCTAGGGTGACTGACCAGAGGTCCCCGTTTGGCTCGGGATTGTCCCGCTTTCAAGCTGCGTGTCCCGAGTCCCGACAAACATCTCTAAAACACTAACATGTCCCGGTTTTCAACATTCACTGCGAACTTGTCCCGGTTTTCGCCGGAATTACTCTAAGTGCACGGCCACACCGCACTTTTGTTCTAACTATGGGGCGGAATCTGCCAATGCTTTTCCAATGTGAATGGCATGGTTTGATGGTCGCTGGCGCAGCGGTCCAGGCACCTTGGCTCAATGTAGCCTGACAGCGCATCGCGGGTTCGAGTCCCGATCCCAACGGCCTTTGCTGCATGTCACTCCCCCATCTCTCTCTCCATTTCCTGTCAGCCTACTGTCCTATCCATAAAGGCATAAAAGTTAAAAGCCACCCCCCCAAAAAAAAATCTTTAAAAAAACAAATGCATTGGGCGTCTGAATTCAACGCTAAGGCTGACGTTGCCTGTATGCAACACCTACTGTGTGGTGTGTATACATGTGCTCGTGCATGAACGTGAATGAATGGCTGCGCGCGTGCACGACGAACGTGCACATTGACTTAAGGGTCCCGGTTTGAGGGGCTGAATTATGGTCACCCTACAGTTTTGCCCCGATAACACAACACTGCTAACCACACAGAAATTGTTCACACGCCCAAAGGGCGCTTTTTTCTAGTTAATCAAATTGCAATCTGGGAACCCATCGCCAACTGAAAATGAAAAACAGCGCCCTCTGCTGTTTGTTCTATGTCTGTTGGCTCTGGGCGGACGATAACGTAACACCAGAGCACAAGGAAACCGGTGTTTGTGATGCGCCTTCAGCGCATCACTTCCGGTTGGTGCGACTATGTTTTCATTCCCACTAACAATATTTCTACACGGAACACTAACACCACTTCTCCCAGAGAACATGGATCGTTTTGGTTATAAGCCCACTTGTTTCTATGATGAAAGAGTAAGTTAAAATGTGAATATATTTCCGTGGTTTTGTCTGCTCCGCGGACGCTATTGTTAAATTAGTTTCGGTTTGTTTCGAGGGGGAAAGATCGACGGACATGTGAATCCCGCCCACTACATGTGATTGGGTAAAGCGCGGCCTGCTTCCTGATCTGAATGCGCACTCGTTATGACGAACCTCCCCGACAGATTCCAACGCAGTGCAGAAGCTGTTCTTGAGAGATTAATCAAATTGTGAATCAAGCAGCTGTGACGCTGTGTACAAGTATAAAACAGAGCTTAAGTGGTTAACGATCAATGATTAATAGTCCAATAACATGTGCGTATATGATTGCGATGCGACATGTTGTAAGCTTGTAGATCTGCTATGCTATTTGTCCATAGACTAAGTATAACGTCTCTGTCTGTAAACTTCATATGTCCAAAACTGTACAAGTACCTCAAAACAGTACATGAGTAAATGTACTCAGTTACTTTCCACCACTGACTACAACAACAGGCACATGGAGTCATACTTACGATACCATTCATCCACCCAGGCAAACGCCTGTCTGTGTCCCACCAGCAGTATGTCTCTGATCACCTGATAGAGAGACACAGAGAGAGAGACACAGAGACACAGAGAGAGAGACACAGAGAGACACAGAGACACAGAGACACAGAGAGAGAGAGAGAGAGACACAGACAGACAGACAGACAGACAGACAGACAGACAGACAGACAGAGTGAGAGAGAAAGAGAGAGGGGCAGAGAGAGAGAGAGAGAGAGAGAGAGAGAGAGAGAGAGACACAGACAGACAGACAGACAGACAGACAGACAGACAGAGTGAGAGAGAAAGAGAGAGGGGCAGAGAGAGAGAGAGAGAGAGGAGGCAGAGAGAGAAAGAAAGAAAGACAGAATTATTAGGTGAGAAAGCTGAATTGAAGGTTCAAGGTCGGCAGCAAAATATCATGTAGCAGCCTGCCACAAATGAGGGACAATGGGTGAATACTAATAGTCTACTACACTTAAATTAACTAATGTCATTTTTTCCCTTTCTTATCTTGTCTGTATTATTTGTTCTGAATACGTATTATTATTTTTGTATCATTCTGTATGTCATTAGTGCTTTGGCAATATGAGAATGCTTATCATGCTAATACAGCATTTGATTTGAATTGAACTGACAGAGACAGAGAGACAGAGAGAGAAAGAAGGGTGGGAGTGAGATATATATATAATTTCTTTAACCAGTGGTTCTCAACCTTTTCAGGCCGTGTCCCCCCAAAATAATCATATTTGAACTGGGGACCCCCCACCCTGATAAGCATTTGGAATGTAGGAGTTGAGGCATTACATTTATTCCTAGCCTGGCATTGGCCAGACTGATAACGGGGATTCACTCTCACGTTCCTCCCCGGTATCAGTCTGGACTTCGGCCCATAGGGAGCCAGTATGAGAAATCAGAAAATGATCTGGCCAATCAGTGACTGCGTTTCAACTGCTGTCCGTACAACAGCGAAAAGCATAAAAATAAATGTTCTGATTTCTCATACTCGCTCACTATGGGCCGAAGTCCAGACTGATACCGGGGAGGAACGTGAGAGTGAATCTACGTTATCAGTCTGGCCAATGCCAGGCTAATTTATTCCTTCCTTCCTTGGCCCCGTCATTTTCTCCCTCTACACCAAATCTCTCTGCCAAAATCGCCGATTTAGATCTGCTATTTTCGCCAAATGTACGTCTATTACGATATGCCAGAGGTGTACCAAGGTTCCTATGGTTCATTTGACTTGATGAATGATGTGTCATTTTAAATGAACTCGTATGGTTCATGTTTCTATTGTTCTGTACTTAGGAACCTTGGCTATCATGTGTTGTGGTGAATGGGGTTGATTGGGGACTAATTGGGAGAAGTTGTTTATACCATTAGAGTGCCGCGCTATGAGCTTGTAGATCTGCTATTTTTGAAAAATCGTGAAAATGTGTGCAAATCTTTGAATATATATATTTTCAAAGCGATTTTTTATAATTTTTTTAATATAATTTTTATCCCACGATTTTGTAACCCCATTTTTTACACCCAGTGCCAATCTCTATGTAATCCTGGGCACTACACTCCCTCTGCCAACCTAGGGAGGCCAGGGCCGAGCTCATGCCTCCTTCAATGCATGAGAGCCAACTGACCTTCTTGTCACCTGACAGAGGAGAGTTTCCCTGGTTGGACGTAGCGCATGGAAGGAACACATTATTCCAACCAGTTCCTTTCCCCTCCATCAGGCGCCCCGGCTGGCCAGGGGGAGGCAGTATAGTGACCAGGATAACTGCATGTGTTTTTGTGAGGGTACCTACCCTAGGAGACACGGGGAGAACATACAAACTCCACACAGAAAGGCCATTTCGCCAACCCCACCTAGGGTATGGGCACTGATGACGCGGAGGAGAGAACACGCCCCCAGCGCCCACAGCGTCCCCTGCGGGAATCGAACCCAGGACCTTCTAACTGTGAGGCGACAGCGCTACCGACTGCGCCAAAGCGAACATTTTTAACTAAGATCTTTGCTTCTGGGGGTCCCTGGAACAACATATTTTGAGATGGGGGTCCGCGGTCAAATACATATCATTTTGGGGGTCCTTGACATGAAAAAGTTTGAGAACCACTGGTTTATACAGCAGTTTCATAAGGTTAGCGTAAAGGCAGTGGTATTTTTACTTCAATGTACAGTATATATACGGAGAAAAGCGAAGGCCGCTTTCTCGTGGGTGTCAGGAGGCGGAGCCTGCAAGAAGCAAAGCGTCAAAGTTGAGAAACGTGGGCCGGACAGTTGGCGTAACCGTCTGGGCACCTAGGGCTGGTAATCCAGCCTGACAGCGTGTCGTGGGTTCGACTCCCGATCCCGACAACCTTTGCTGCGTGTCACCCCCCCCCCCCCCTCTCCCGTTTTCCTGTCAGTCTACTGTTCCTATCAATAAAGGCAGAAAAAAGCCACTTTTCCACCGCTGCTGCTGTGTAGTGAGGTAGAGAGGCAGCCAACCAGAAGCGTGCTGTGCTCTCAAGTAGGCGTGGACTAGGCGTACACACTCAACACCACAGAAATGGACGGGAGCGTATGCATGTTCCCTGGGGTCCCCATAAACCTAACCCTAACACTATTCCCCCAATCAACCATTCCCCCAATCAATGGCATTTCTATCTCTGGGACCCCAATTTATATTGTAAAATCAAATTTGTACTCTTTGAGTTACAGACCTCTAAGGGTCAATTTGGTTCCTACTTCCTAACTATCTATCATTTAGCTGGGGACCCCCTGGAACTTCCTCAAGGACCCCTGGGGATTCCCGGACCCCACTTTGAGAACCAATGACATAGATGACCCCAAACGGACTACTGTACGGGAGTATCAAATATTGATAACGTTTTAAACTAGCAGTTGTAGGTGTGAAATTAATCAAAATTGAGCAACTAAACAACCTATTTCTTACCTAAGAGATGAGCATAGATAGAGTGTTTTGTCAGTTCCTCCCCTCCCCTCCCTCCCTCCCTCCCTCCCTGTCTGTGAGCTCTCCTGTCGGCTGCAGCTGCTGGCTTTGATCCTCTGGGAGCAGCGGAGCTCTCGCTGGACGACAGCTAGCTCATTCACAAGGGTCACTCATACCTCGGGACACTCTCGTTTTATTGCATTTCGTGAATGTCTAGCACTGCGGACATTTTGCTGGTGTGAGTTTAGGTATGTGTAGTACAAGTTATTGCGGCTGTATCTAGGCTGTTCAAAAAGCCACGAGGAGCTAAACATGGAAGTTAAAACACGCACGCACAAGAACTCAGGTTCACTCCAATCCTACAAAACGCTTTCTGTGGAACGGTAAAGATTTGATTTTGAGTTATAGTGAAGGTTAGGGTTAGGTTTAGATTTAGGCATGTACCCTGTATAGCATCTGTCAGGGTTAAAGGTAAGGATTAGATTAGGTTATGGTTAAGGTTCATTTAAGCATGCATAGTACCTGTTAGGGTTAGGATTAGATTAGATCAGTTATGGTTGAGGCTAGGGTAAGAGGATATGGCATTAACCCATTAAAACCGTGAAAACATCCGTGTCATTTTAGATTTTAGCGTTGGTAAAAAAATAGCAGATCTACAAGGTCACAGTAGATCTGCTATTTTTGAACATATTTGAAAAATCTTGAAGGTGTGAGAACTACAGATTTAGGAGGCATTTGTCGAATTTTAAAGTAATGTCCTGAAAATTTAGCAAAACAAGCGTGTGAGTGTGTGCGTGAGTACGTGCGTGCGTGTGTGTATGTGTCCTGGTGGTCTCCATGTTTCACAATGCAGCAGAAGGCCGCGGTTGTGTTTTGAGAGACTTTAACAAGGGAAGCTCGCTCCACTTGTGTTTTACTGGCCCCCGGAGCTAAAAGTGGAGCATAGCTTGTAAAACAAATTCCCACTTTATAATGTTACACATCACTAACACAGTCTGTAAAAATTTGGCATATTTTATTTGATTGAAATTCTCTTGTAAAGGCTCGGCCGCTTATGTCTGCTCATGCCTGGCTGACATTTTATTGGCTCGACTCGGAGAGTGAGTACGTTCTAGATGATATCCTCTCTGCTTGAAACAGGTAGGTGTCTTTCTGTCTGTCTGTCTTCTTGTCCAGTGGTTCTCAACCATTTCTGGATCGGGGTCCACTAGAAAATCTCAAAAGCGTTCGCGGTAGGGTAGCACGGGTCCTCCCGGAACTGAAGACACAAGCCAAGAAATGAGCCGGTTCGAGGCCAAAATATTGACTTGTCTCTCCAATTGCCGCAAGTCTCGGTCGGATCCATTTGAAATGGATGGACCCGTATGGACCCGTGAGGACCCGACGACCAGCTTATTATTATTATTATTATTATAAACTCTTTAACCTTCGGTTTTAAAATGAGACATGTGTGTTGTAATTACGCTCCTAAATCCATATCACCTGCCACATTTAAACACAGCCAAACTCAAGCGCACTGCACTGCTGCTGAACACCATGGATGTTTTTTTAGCAGGTGAAACGCAAACAAAAGCCACCGGGGAAGATACAAGTTGGAACGTCATCTGTGTGGAGCATGTTTATGGACATAATATGCGGGGACGGGCGGTATAAAGTCAGCGCAAATGTTCACCGTCTGTCTGCAACACAGAGCAGAACGCATGCGACGCAGCTCGTCTGTGATTACTCTGTTAGGGGTATCTTTTTTTAGTTGGTGGGAACTCTGCCATCCACTTTTTATAGTTATAGTGCTTAGTGTGAACGGCCTTTAAATGTTGCTTTTTGAAACAGGTGTCTCTGTGTCTGTCTGTCTCAGTCCTTCTGTATTATGTTGTTTGTGAAACAGGTGTGTGTGTGTGTGTGTGTGTGTGTGTGTGTGTGTGTGTGTGTGTGTGTGTGTGTGTGTGTGTGTGTGTGTGTGTGTGTGTGTGTGTGTGTGTGTGTGTGATGTTGTTTTGGGAACAGGTGCACTGCCACCAGCACCAACACCTGAGGCCAGGGGAGCTGCTGCTAATGGACTGAGAATGGACTCAACAACCCAGTGCTTTTCAAAGCGGGGGGGGCGCGGCCCCCAGGGGATGCCAGGGGGTGCCAATCAGAAAGGAGAGGCGAAGAAACAAAATAACATCTACAGTATATACGTATATTCCTATTTCAATCAAAAGTTTGAGCTGGTCATTGTCCTACATTAAAATTGGCTAATGGGAGAGCGGGCCGACCTCTGACTCAGCCATAACCATATAAGGAATTCCCAATGCAGCTACGCCCAAATATGGAGTGTGTTGTCTAACCTCCATGTGTAGTCTCGGCATCATCACGCAAACAAATCAGTCAGCTCCATATATGGGCCCAAAAGGGGGCATGCCCATATATGGGCATATACTGACGACATCAGCGATACATAATATTAATATGCAGCGGCAAGGACTCCAGGGAGTGCGGTGGCCGCCATAGTGTTGGTTCGGATATCCAGTTGTCCAGAACCGCCGATCCAACAGATATGCTCATATATGGGCATGCCAATATATGGGCATATACTAATGACATCAGAGATCTCCATATATGGGCATAAAAAGGGACACAGACAGATGGGTACAACGGGTACTCTGACAAAGCTCCCCGACACCATGGCTCAGACTTGAGTCAAGAGTAGGTTGGCTATTTCTGGCATTTTCTTATCTTCTTAAAGCCATTTGACAATAAATAGCCAGAGAGTCTACAGCTATATGGGATGGAAAGGATTGGGGAAGCCCTGGCCTGCACCAACCCCACAGCCTCACTGAGCATTCATATTTATTTATTCCACGGCTCCACCTGTAGCAGCTGCCTAAATCACATGAACAAAGGTTCAAATACACACAAACACTAGTTTATCTGAAACGTGTTCGGGTAAAATTAGCCTGGGCTAACTATAGCCAACTGTAGCCCCTCCCCCACATCAAAAGGGTTACTTAGGTTCAGGGTTACTTAGGTTCAGGAGGTTACTACAGTAGGGTAGACTAATATAACTTTTATTTTAACCACTTGAACCCCAGCGTCCATATTCTGGGGGGGGAATATCCGCCCCAAAGTTACGTAATACTGCCTTAATAAAAGTTACGCATTGCAGCTTTAAAGCATGACTTGTGAATTAATTAAAATCGAGCAACGATTACACTGGGAAGAATAAATTGAAACTCAGAAAGACAACAACAACAACAACAAAAAGCCACAGCAAGGTAACAGAGTAATTGGAAATAAGCAAAGCTGCCACAGTCGAGAACATGAAGAGACAAGGAGGGAAGGAAGCAGGATGTTTTGTTCCTTCCACGGTATAAAGGAGGATTCAATGCAAAGCCAGGTCTGTTTGGTGCTCTGAGAATTCTAATGAGTTTGTGCTGCTGCTACACCGCTATCAGCCCAGCCTATCCTTACTGCTAGACTGAACTAAACGTCACTGTATGTGACAAGCCGTGTATGTGATGTTAGCACTGGCTTTGGGGGGGTTGGGGGGGGTGAAGTGACAGTGAAGTGACGATTTAATGACGTTTAAGACCTTTTTAATACCTAAAAAATTCATGAAATGATAAAAGACCGTTACTGCATCAAAAGCAATCAACAAACTATACTATTAAAAAAATGGTGAAACATTTTGCCAAATTGTCAAATATTACGTAAGCAAAAATTGTGAAAATAGCTGATCTACATGCTCACAACGCCTCGCAACGTGAGGCATTGTGAGCTTGTAGATCGACTATTTTCACAATTTACATGTGTGGAACCGGGTCAAACTAAATGTAAAGCGTCAGGGTGGGTGCATCAGTTCAAATATGATTATTTTGGGGGTCGCGGCCTCAAAAGGTTTAGAACCACTGGCTCACACTATACGCTTATGTTCACATTATATGCTTACAAAAATGTTTAATTTGACAACTTTATTGACAATAGTCAATTTATGAGATATATTGTATATATGAGATATATGAGAACCTTGTATGTCCATGCGTATTGTAAGTCTAAACTATAAAATTGTTAATGGATAGTATTATATACTGTGTGGGCATATCGGTCGGACTGGTGAGAATTTAAATTGATTTAATACAAAATGTATCGCGATGCAAACAGCAGGAAATAAAAGAAGAAAATGGAGGATCTTTGTAAGCGAATTGATAAAAAAAAAGAGTTTTCAGTCATTTGCTACTGTATTGAAAAGAGGATAAGAGAAAACACAGTATTGTAAAAAAAAAAAAAAAAAGAAGAAAATATTGGATTTGTGTAAGAAATAAATCATTTTTGTCTGGAAACTAATTTTGGGTTTGAAAAATCATATCGTGAACCTAGTATCGTGATTTGAATCGTATCGCGAGTTGAGTGAATCGTTACATGCCTAGTCGGGCGGTTCTCGAGATGTACTACGGACAGTTATGCACGCACACGAGATTTAGAAAATGTATAGAAGGATGAAAGGATTTACAATTTATAACTTATTAATAGCTTAATAGCTTTCTAACCATTGAGAACATTCAGAGACTGACACCAAACTAAGTTTTTTTGGGGGGGAAAGCAAAGCACTTCAAAGTGTTTAGCAAATGTTTATCAAATCAAAGCAAAATCCTCGTGTTTGATACGCTTTCACTTCCACTTCCTCCTGATGGGAATCTATTGATTATCTTCATGCCAGAGGCTTACGAGCAGCATATCCACAACTCCTGCCAACCACTTCTGTCTCTCTTCAAAAGGTCCGACAGACTGAAGAAATAAAATATCCAAATCATGAAGGAGACGTGCCGTCAACAAACCCAATTACTTTAAAAAAAAAACGTGTTACTTTCCAAACTGTTCTGTTAGCACGTCACCAAATATTTACAAGCTTATTTCTAATGCAAACTGGAAGAAATGTATAGCCAGTACTTTGTTGAAAACCACTTAAACCCCATACATACAGTATATGGTACTGTATGTACATTTATTTTTTGAATTTTTAGTTTTTTTAAATAAAATAATTTAAAAAATCAAATAAATGAAAAACGTAATTGAAAAAACACAGCCCCTCACGTATTAGAAGGTCAGTCAGTCACCAGAACCAATGACAGGTGTTTTCAATTAATCTAACATGGTTAAAATTTCTATAGGAAGGGGTGTGTCTGATAAAATAAATATCAAATATCTAAATACTGAATCAAGCAAATTCAAAACTCTCTGGGGTGTTCACAAACGCCAGAGTGGAAGTTAAAATGACCCCAAACATGTTTGAAAGTGAAATATCCCTTTAAGCGCCATTTTGAAAAGGGTTAGATTTAGCTTGTAGATCTGCTATTATGATTAATAGTCTGGCCTCCCAGCACTGCCATAGTACTGTACATCTTCAAAGCTCACGACCACAGTGGGGTTTGTTTGTTGTGTATCTAACCTTGTGTACAAAGTGCTCCACCCGCGTCTGCAGGCCCCACACTTCAAACTGCACCCCGACCAGCTTGTAGGAGCACATGACGGGCTGGGCGCTCCGCCTCCAGTCCTCCAGCAGGGGGCCCCGGCCTGTCCTCGCCGAGGAGAAACACCGCAGGTCCTACGCACACGCACAGAATTTACATTGCCAAAGCAAGTGTCAAAACAAAAAAAACATTTTTTTTTAAAGTATACAGTTGGAGGGGGTACAGCATTGTGTTAAACAGAGCTATGTCTCATTGCAACGATATACATGTTGGCAAGGGCAAAAGCTTTTTTGAAACAAATAGCAGCAATCTTTTGCAGTCACTTTTGGGATCATTTGCAGCATTTTTCCAAAAAAAATATTAATTATAAAAAATAGCATACAAAAAGCCTCAGTTTTTTGTTTAAAGGTAGCAGCTCTGTTTATATGTGCAGTATTAGGTCTATGTCAGAGGGCCACTGTTTTGCTCGCTGTGCGTGAAAAGTTCCGCCCCCCCACCACACACCCCCCCCCAACAGGAAGACTGTATCGCATCACAAATGTATGAAATATATTCATTCATATTAAAACTGCCACTGTTGAAGCACAAAATGACTGAGTCAATGTCGTTTCCCCGCACAGAAAATATCACTTAATAATACAGAAAACGATTGCGAGTTGCTCTTATCCGTCATAAACGCCCAGGAGGGCAGACGTTATCGTCACCTCAGTGCTGTTGAAGTGTCTCTCAGGGTAGGGGTCGTAGGCGATGTCCAGGTAGTCTACTTCTACCTTCTTGTCTGCTTTCTCTGCTGCAAACAACTGGAAACAACACAAAATAGCTAAAGCAAACTGCTGTAAACAACAATCCAAAACACCTTGAGGACTGAACACCACGATTAACTACTTTAAACCCGGCATCGTTCATTTTGACGACATTATAGGGAAAAGGATCTAGACGCTTTAGAAATGCTTTTTGGGGGAGAAAAACAGTGAACAGATCATTTTTCTGAGGATTTAAACCACACCATGGGACATGTGGACAGTGGTTAGACTTATTTGACAAGGTAAATACCTCTTAACGTTATAGCAACAAAGGCTGAACCGAGAAATCACACAGAAGACACAGACTTAAAGAAATATCCTTACATCTTCGTTGTCTCCACAGTTGTCTTCATACTTGGTTTCAATGTGGATGGAGAACTTGGGAAAGAAGGAACACTGGGTGGAGAAAGAAAGAATATTCTGTCTCATTATTTATGACTGAAATACACAAAAGGTTTCAATTGATGGTACTGTATATAAAATAAGGCCAAACTAAAATGTCAACCTTGATAGGCCTATCTGAAAATGATCGAGTAGGTGGCATAAAAGTTTTATTTATCCAGCCTCACAGCTTCGCCAGCCCTCACCCAAGGCAAGGATTCCCCAACTTTTCAGCTCGATAAATATGGTGTCGCCCAGTCCCCGCAACCCAAACGTACAACAATACGTTATGAAGTACCATTTCAAAACTTAGCCAATCTACAAGTTCACTCGTGAACTCAGGAGGAGCAAGGCATGTCGCTTTTGGATGTAGGTAGGCTATTTCCACCGTTTAGATTTTTTTTAAATGTATTGTTCTTCCTTTTGGGAAATTGAAATTCTTTAAGACAATTTTGTGGACATTTCTGGGGAGTATGTTGTTGTTTTGTTTAGTTTAGTTTAATTGTAAATGATTGTCGGGGGAAAAAGGGATATTTACTCACTAGTCACTACCCATACAAATGGTTCTGCAAGACCCAAAAATGGGTCCCGACCCACTGTTGGGAACCACTGACCTAGCTAAGGGTTATAGGGCAGATACACCTGCCCTTGGTTGTGCAACAACGAATGCCTGGGTGATAATTTGTATAAATGACACTCACTGTGAAGTCTTCAGGTACAGCCAAGCCCAGAGCACACCATGAAAGAGAGAAGACATGTCATCAAGTCATAGTCATCATTTTAACCCATTTTAACCATTTCACTACTACTAACCCTAGACCTCTAAATGCCTAATCCTATCCCCGAGATGAATCTTTCCCCAATTGTAAGCATCGTTTAACCATAAAAACAACCATTTCTCCTGTGAGGACCAGGAGAACAGTCCTCACAAAGTGTATTTCCCAAACGTGGGGTCATTTCGCCCTCACAAGTATAGTAATACCAGTGTGCACACACACACAAACACACCTGTTATGGTGTAGGGGTAGTAATTCCACGACGTTTCTGTTATGTAGAAGATACGAGGTACTACTGCCTGGGCCCAAGATGGAAGCTTGCTGCAAGACAACAAACAAACACACACACACACACACACACACATCGTTAAAGAGTGTTAACTTGAAAATAACACGGGACATGAACACAAATCGCCCACACAATACCTTTTAGACAAGTACACACAAACATGGAACACAGATGTCAAAAACTGACACCAAAAAGTATTCTTGGACAGAACGTGTGCATGCGTAAGACATGCGATGCCTCTCTCTCTCTCTCTCTCTCTCTCCCTCTCCCTCTCTACCTCTCTCTCTCTCTCTCTCTACTAGTGTTGATTTTGACAGCTAAATTTTGATTTAGTTTTAGTCAAAGTCTTTTGAATCAAATTCCATTTAGTTTTAGTCACATTTTAGTCATCTGAAATGTTTTAGTTTTTGTCTACTGTAAATTTCGGACTATAAGCGCGACTTTTTTCCCAATTTTTCGACCCTGCGGCTTATATAACGGTGCGGCTTATCTATGGATTTTTACAGCTAACGGCCACTAGGGGACCTCCTAAATCTATGGATTTTACACCCGCGGCTTATAGTCCAGTGCGGCTTATATATGTACAAATCATTCAATTTAGCTGCTGCGGCTTATATTCAGGTGCGGCTTATAGTGCGAAAATTACGGTAGTTTTAGTCGACTAAATATCATAAGATTATAGTCCAAATCTACAGTTGATTTAGTCGACTGGCGGTGCCTTGATGGCGTCGTAATGGCTGATTTTACACTTGGTCGCACGCTGAAAATAGCCGATCTACAAGCTCACAACGCGTCGCAGCGCGACGCGTTGTGAGCTTGTAGATCGGCTATTTTCAGAGCGCAACCAAACATAAAATGACTCGTCTTTGAGTTCTACTGGATCTCTTCTCCACCCGTCCCTCACTAACATTTTAGTCTAGTTTTTATTTGTTGACGAAATTGTCAATATATTTAGTCTTAGTTTTAGTCATCGTATCTTAGTTTTTATTTCGTTTTTATTTCGTTTTCGTCAGTGAAAAAAGGTAGTCGACGAACATTTTTCAAAATCAACACTGCTCTCTACCTCTCTCTCTCCCTCCCTTTCTCCCTCTCTCTCTCTCTCTGTGTTTTGTTCATGTGTCTGACACACACACACACACACACACACACACACACACACACACTCCTCAATATAGCATTGACACCAGGAGAAGACATGAAGTCTGCATCGTGTTTCCCCTCGCCGCGGGGGGGCTCACATGGGAACCTGCTGTTCACTGTAAACAACAAGCTCGTTGGTGACCTTGGCCGTGTGTCCGAATGGACGTGTGGGATGTTGTCACTGTAAACAACACATTTTTTGACATCAACAAGGCGGGGGCGGGTCTAATGGCGCTGTGGCTTCCGTGCGCGGAGCTATGTCGTCGTCGGGCGGAATTTAACCCTTGTATGTCCAAAACAGTTCCTTTTTGGCATTAATTAACCCATTAAGACCTGAAGCCGATTCTACAAATGTCTTCTAAATCCCAACAGTTTTCTGAAAAAATGTATGTTTCTATATCAGTGGTGATCAAACTTTTTCATGTCAAGGACCCCCTAAATTATATGTATTTGGCCGCTGACCCCCATCTCAAAATATGTTGTTCCAGGGACCCCCCGGAAGCAAAGATTTGAGTAAAAACTTCAAACATTTTCACGATAAAAAAAAAAACAGATCTACAAGCTTGTATGAGCTTGTAGATCTGCTGTTTTTGAATAGCCAAAGTGTAAAATAATGCTTTTTAGCTCAAAGCAAAAAGTGACACGGATGCGTTCCAGGTCTTAATGGGTTAATTAACTCATTCCCTGCCTAGAACGACTAAAACGACTTTTGTCCTTTAAGCCCCCTCTGCCAAGAACGACTAAAACGTTTTTTTTTTTTTTCTTATTTATTTATTTATTTTCTAACCCAAAGACCAAGGATATATGATTTGTTGAAGATCTAGACTCCCATCCACTTCCTTGTTAACTTAAAACTTAAACATTTTGTATCTCGGCTCCTGAGTACTTTTTTTTTTTAATTAAAAATCTCTGGCAGTGGGCAAACGCAAAAAAATAAAGTTCTGGCAGTGAATGAGTTAAGTATGGCATTCATTTACGGAAAAAAACTAAACAAAACAAGTTGAAACAACTTTCAACAACTTGAGAAAGTACGGAGATACAAGGTTTCTGCCTGACAGCAACGACATAATATCTGAAGGAAAGACAGCAAATCCCCCCACCCTCACTCATTTCAATGAAAGTTGCTCTGACTTCCAGTAAACAACGTTTTAAAAAGTTAAACATTTTCAAAAAAAGTACAAAACATACTGTGTATGAGGAAACAAAATTCAGTTGCCTGTCTGCAGCCTGACTTCCTTGGCCTACTGGCAGCGTGCAGAAGAAAATGTGCCGCTGATCGTGGTACAGTGGTTTCAGAGACACAAAGCAGCCCCTGGATTACAACAGTACTACTGCTGGACGATTGGGTTGTTGAGATCCTCCTCCTACAAATCCTTCTTTTTTTTTTACAATTTATTTTTGCTCTTTTTATGCCTTTATCATAGGACAGTAGGCTGAGAGGAAATGGGGAGAGAGAGAGATCCGGGGGGGTAACACACAGCAAAGGAATCGAACCCGCAACGTCAGGCTATATTGTAGCCTAGGTGCCTGGACCCCTACGCCAGCGGTCCAGGCCGTACTGTGGATTGTTTAACTAGTGGAGCGCTACATCACGAGCATGTGCACACACTTGCGCACACGCACCCGCGAGCAATCGCCGATTGAAATAACGCATCTACAAATGTCCTCTAAATCCTAACAGTTTTCTGAAAAACGTATGTTGATATATCAGTGTCAAGGACCACCCACAATGATATTAGGCCGTGGACCCCCTATCTCAAAATATTTTGTTCCAGGGTCCCCCCCCAGAAGCAAAGATTTGAGTTACAAATGTCGGCTTTAAAAATATATACTGTATATATATATGTCACAGATAAATTGGCATTCCAGGTAAATTGGAAGTGGAGCGCTTGTTTTTAGGCGCGGGGCTGCGAGGCGGCAACAACAAGGAAATAGCAACCAGGGAAAGCAAGCACTGGTCCAGTGGCGCACTTCGATAATCATTGGACTCGCTATCCACTACCACTGGGAGTCTGGGTTTGACTCCCGCTTGGGATATTACTTTTTCAAACAACCGCGGACTTTCGCCGATAAAGTATAGTTTTGGACCATGACGGAGGCGCGCCGACTCAGCAGACCTTGATGCCGAGGAGTCGCGCCCGAGCGCCTCCAGGCGCGAGTGCCCGCGACGACCGGCCGATGGTCTGCTAGTCGACTAAAGCGCCGTCCGAGTTATGTACCGATAGGCACAGAATCGTAAATTCGCCCCCTCGCTCCCTTGTGCTTCAACTGCATGGAATAAGGCTGTGTGTGTGTGTGTGTGTGTGTGTGTGTGTGTGTGTGTGTGTGTGTGGCTCATGTCTGGCTTTCATTGCCCTCTAGCGTTGATTCTACAGAATTGCCTGGCGGTGAAAACAAGCGCACCTTTTCCAATTTACCTGGAATGCCAATTTACCTGTAACATATATATTCAAAGAAATCTAAAATGACACAGATGGGTTCCCGGTCTTAATGGCTTAAAATCTAGGTAGAGGCACGCATGTCCATGCATGTGTGTGGGGGCGCGCGTGAAGCTCAAACAACTAGTTGGAGCGATGCCCCAACGCGCTCCACCGCGCCCCACCTCCAGTACACCTCCAGTACACCTCCAACCAAAAGTTTCATTTACACAATACATGGGCAACTGGCGGCCCGGGGGCCGCGGCCCCCACCTTCACTTAATGCGGCCCGCAGGTTAACATCAGAATACTGATATCGATTTCAGCCGTTACGATTCCAAACATGCAAACATGAGCCGCTTTAATTACTTCAGTCTATATTAGTAGCTTAATGACTAGTATTACAATTCTATTGTCTTTTTATGTCCAATGTATTTGTATTTAAGTTCATAAAGTTAACATAAGTATAACTAAATTATAGTAATAATAACTATATTAAATAAAAATGTTACTTTTCATGATTCCAATTTTTTTTTTAAGCAAAAAGAAATTCAGGATTCCAATTCAAAAATAGCAAAAAATAGCCGTTCTACAAGCTCTGCGACGCGTTTTGAGCTTGTAGAGCGGCTATTTTTGCTACTTTTGTGTGACATAGAATGGTAAAGTACGGAGATAAGAGGTTTCTGCCTGACAGTATATTATATGCAATGTGGCCCTCTGGAGTGAGTGTGAAAATAGACCTCTCCATTATCAAAGTTTCCCACCCCTGATTTGCGCAATAAAATCCTGAGAGTTAAGTCACTGTTAACACTCAGGTCACAGGTCTTTGCGGTCGACCTTCATTGATCACTTTAGATGCCATTTCCTCCCACCGGAAAGCTTGTTCATCAACAACACAACCCGAATAAGTGACCTCATCTTTGTTTTGTGATTACATAGTGACCGACTCTGACCACAAAGCCCTGGGTCTTACCCCCGGGGGGCTTATCTACTATAGTTGAAGGGCCCTAAGCAGTGTTAGGAAATGTTGATAGCTTTATGGGCAGTTTTTAGCCGGTGTAACCCAGTACTAGCGGTTATGGTTACGTTTGGCACTCGTTCTGGTATTTGAGGGATGATCATGTGCCATGCTCTACATTTTATACGCTACTATTAGGTATGATTTACACACCTCTCACGTGCACCTCGTACAGTATGGAATTATACACAGCAGGGGGGTCTTGAACTGGGTTTTCAGGCCAAGGACCCCTGAGCTGAGAGAGAGGTGAATCAGGGACACCCCCACTACATACTCAGACACTCTAGAGGGTCTAAAATATGGAATTCTCTGCCATCACATCTATGGGAGTTGTCTTCTCACCATATGGTCCATATGGTCTGCCTAATATAATATAATAATATTTTCCCTAGATGTTTACTTGTTGTTCCTTTTAGTTTTATTGTTGCAATATGTTTTTTGCCGTTTCTTTCTTTGTTATATTGTCCATATTGGTGTTTTTTTGTTTTGTTTCTTCATCTGTAAAACATGTCTATTAATGTTCAATTTGTAATAGATGTGTATATTCCACATTGATGCAATTTTATGAATGTACAAATATTCCCAGAGAATGCCACTTCTCAAGGGAGGGTTTATAGGGGATTTTCCTTCACATTTTCATATTCTCCTTCACATTTTTACTGAATCTTTGTGTATCATTTTTTAATTATCTTGTAAGTGACAAACACATATTGTATAACAATGTGCTGCAGATTACACTTTTTTCATAGACAGCTTCATAGACGTGTTTGACACTTGACAGCACTACTAGTGTGAATTAAAGTGGTTTTGTTTGTTTGTTAACACATTATCTTTTCTATTGATATGTTGGATTCAGGATGTTAACGTGTACTTTCAGACATTTAACCACTTAAACCCTCGATACTTAGTAAACTTGACCTTTGGCTATGTGATTGATCTGCTCTTTTTATCCCTCTACACCTGGGGTGCCCAGACTTTTTTGACTTGAGAACTACTTTTTTAAATGACCAGCTCAACATAAGATCTCGCTAGTGGACACTTTTTCCCCATTGGCTGGTCCTTTTGCGTGACTTTTTCCTCATTGGCTGGTCATTCAGCCAATGAGGGCTCAATGTCCTCTCAGAATATGGGATCTAAAGACGACCCGCAATACTGTTCGGCCACTGTATGTACAGTACAGTACTGTATCTGCAACCTGGTATACTCTTGTTTTTATAACTTTGTAATGCCACTGACATGTATGCGCAACACTCTCTGAAAACAAAGTATTGTATTGTGGGTTTGAGCTGACAGGCCCTTTCTGATGTCAATCAATAAAGTCACCTTACTCATTTAGTGCCACTGGACGTAAAATACGTCCAATGTAATAAGCCCTGTGCCACAGGATGTAAAATACGTCAACAAATGTTCAGAACCCAAGATATGATGATTTGAAAATGTTCTGCTCCATTCACTTCTTGTTTAACTTCTTACTGAAAAAGGCTGTATCTCGGCTCCTAAGCACTTTTTTTTTACAATTTTGGCTGTGGCACTGAATGTTTTTTTTTTTTACAACGAATTTTGGCCAGTGGCACTGAATGAGTTAATTCAAGTGGTGGTCAAAATAGTTTTAATTCAAGTGGTGGTCAAAAGAGTTTTAATATATTTTTTAGGGGTACTGGTAGGTCGCGATCTACTTTTTGGGCACCCCTGCTCCTACACCAAACCTCTTCGCGAAAACGGCTAATCTACAAGTTTATCGCTTGTTTTGCGGGTGACGTTTCAGGCTTGGTGTGTGTGTGTGTGTGTGTGTGTGTGTGTGTGTGTGTGTGTGTGTGTGTGTGTGTGTGTGTGTGTGTGTGTGTGTGTGTGTGTGTGTGTGTGTGTGTGTGCCTCAAGGTCGCTCCAGCAAGACTCATGGTGCCTGGCCTGCCTTGCCGCCGCAGGGATTGATCGTGTGACCTTTCTGTTACGGGACAGTTACTATACCAACCGCTCCGGTCACCCGGCCCCCTAATACAGCACTTTTTTAACACAATGTCAGACAACTGCAGAATCATCGGGCCGTACAAAGGTCACTCTACAACAAGTTCTCAACCTTTTTTTCATGCCAAGGACCCTCCAGTTTGTTGCATTTAGGCCACGGGACCTGCATTAACCCTTTGTAAAGACCGGGAGCGCATCTGCTGTGTCATTTTAAGATTTATTTGGCTATTCAAAAATAGCAGATCTACAAGCTCATAGCGCGGCACCGAGTGCCGCGCTATGAGCTTGTAGGTCTGCTATTTATTTATTTTTATCGTGAACATTTCTGTACATCTTTGAATATATATATATATATTTTTTTTAAAGCATTGATTGATTGATTGAAATTTTTATTAGGCAAAAGAATGTAAAACAACACAGTTACATTTATAATGCTTTTGTCTAAAAGGTCCGGCCAAAAAAGTCCTTGCGGACTTGTTTCCGTTGGGGTCCTTGAATTAATTTCATAGACATATATAGTAGCAACCAAACAGTTCAAAAATCAACATGAAAATACAGATAATACAGAAAAAATACCACTATGTACAAAAAAAAGCATGAAAAAATACAAAAATATGTACAAAAAAGGGGGGGGGGAGCATGGAAAAATAAAAATTAACTCTGTAGATCTGCTACAAACATTTTTAACTCTGTTACAGCTTCTGGGCGGGGTCCCTGGAACAAAATATTTTTAGATGGGGTCCATGGTCAAATACATATCATTTTTGAGAACCACTGATATTATAGCAACATACGTTTTTTTTAAAAAGCGACATTTGTAGAATGCCCTACAAGCAAAGATTTGAGTTACAAATGTTCGCTTAAAAAATATATATATTCACACGATTTTCCACGAATTTTCTAAATAATTGCAGATCTACAAGCTTTGAGGCGGTGGATTCAAACACACAACCTCCGCAGTGGTGGGCAGGCACTTTACCACTGCGAGCGCATCTCCTCTCTCTCTCTCTCTCTCTCTCTCTGACCTTGGTTTCTCGCCTCTCACACACACCGATACACACCGAGATAAAAGTATAAAAACGGCCAAAAAAATATCTTTATTCTAATCATGCACTTCTTAAATCCCTGTGGCATTCAAAGTGCTTTTTTTTTTCTCCCTTCACTTTGCATATAAAGTGCTTCACCGAGATATGAAAAACTATTTGAACAAACACTTTGACAAACTTTGTTTCTTGACAGAACGTTAAAAAAAAGAAAGAAATAGGACTTTGTACTTCACAATTGGGCGATCCTTCAACACGCACAAGTGGAAATTATGGTAATGGAGAGTTGCAGAAGGGATCGCATGGGTTTTTGTTTTGAGACGGGGTTGGCATAAAAGGCTTCCAGAGAGACAGATATTTATCCCCATCAAACCGGGAACGCATCTCTGTCATTTTTTGATTATAAAAATAGCAGCACAGATCTACAAGCACAGCTTGTAGATCTGCTATTTTGGGGGGAAAAATCGTGGAAAATTGTGGGTCTTTGAATATATATATTTTTAAAGCAAACATTTGTAACTGAAATCTTTGCTTCTGGGGATTCTACAAAAAAATCTTCTAAATCCTAACAGTTTTTTTGAAAAAAATGTATGTTGCTATAATTTCAGTGGTTCTCAAAGATGATATGTATTTGGCCGTGGACCCCCCATCTCAAACTATTTTGTTCCAGGGACCCCGAGAAGTTGTAGCAGAGTTAAAAAATGTTCGCTTTAAAAAAATATATATATTCAAAGATTTGGACAAATTTTCACGATTAAAAAAAAATAGCAGATCAACAAGCTCATAGCGCGGCACTCGGTGCCGCGCTATGAGCTTGTATATCCGCTATTTTTGAATAGCCCAAAGAAATCTTAAAATGACACACAGATGCGTTTCCCGGTCTTAAAAGGGTTATTTGAGACTTGGAGTTGACCCGTTTATTGAGAGAGTTTAATAAAAGACAATTATCGAGGGTAAATAAGTTTCCGTCGTCTTTTTTTACGGAAGGCGTTACATCACAGCAAGAATCTCAGTGAAATCAATGTCAGCACGGAAGGAACTTTAAACCATTAAGACCGGTTCTAAAAATGTCTTCTAAATCCTAACAGTTTTCGGAAAAACTTATGTTGCTCAAACTTGAGCCAAGGACCACCTTGAGTCAAGGACCACCAAAGATTATATGTATTTGGCTGCGGACTCCCATCTCAAAATATTTGGTTCCAGGGACCCCCACAAGCATAGATTTGAGTAAAAATAAATCACTTTTTGCGTTGTGACGCACTATGAACTTGTATATCTGCTATTTTTGAATAGCCAACGTATAAAATAACAGTTAAAGTGATTAAAATCTAAAATGACACAGATTTTTTTCCCGGTTTCAATGGGTTAAGCGTCACTGAACAACGTAACGTCTTGTATATTTTGAATATTATGGGCTTAACCCAGATGCCAAAGGTGACGCATTAAAAAACCATTGATTCATAACAACGTCTCCTCTATTCAAACAACGGCTCCCTTTTATAGGTCTGTCTGAGCAAGCTGTGACACAGCATCGTGTTCTCATTTAAACATCATTATAGTGCCTTTAATTAAGGCCACAATCCAAATATTAAGCCTCACTATGTAACTTTCTTTCAATGAATAAAACGTAATGTTGTCCAATCTGTATGGTAGAGTATGTTAATATAATATAACTCATACAATTGGGGTGGTTGTATTTTGTCTCACTGCTATTCTATTGAGACATTTAGATCGTGTCAAAGGTCATGTCTCACCTATAGACACAGGATCTGACACGAATTCTGACCTGATGGTCAACATTCAATTTATCCCCTGAGCAAGCAGGCTGGCTCTATTAGCTCAATGGTGAAAACAATTCAGCACTTAGGCAGGAAACCAGGTTCAAAGTTACATAATGCTGCTTAAAAAATACAATTAAAAAAAGATATACAAGCTCACAGTGTGTCACTTTGTGCCGCGCTGCCAGCTTGTACATCTGCTATTTTTGAACACATTTGGCAAAATCTCAACAATGTTTGAACATTTTTTAATAGCTTTTTTTTTTTTTTTACGTAAATCTTCTCTTCTAGGGGTCTCTGGAACAAAACATTTTCAGACGGGGGTCCATGGCCAAATATATATATATCAATTTGGGGGTCCTTGACAAAAACAAACGACACGCTGTGAGCTTGTAGATCTGCTATTTTCAAATAGCCTATGTATAAAATAGGGCTAGAGGGGTTAAAAGCTACGTTTCATAATATCATAATTTATATCTGAAAAGTAACCAGTAACTAAAGTTTTCAAATAATTGTAGTGGAGTAAAAGTACAATATTTGCCTCTGAGATGTAGCGGAGTAGAAGTAACAGTATTGGAAATTTGGAAATACTCAATACTCAAAATTGTACTTAAGGACAGTACTTAAGTAAATGTACTTTGTTACTTTCCACCGCTGCCCCCCAAGGGGAACACGTTATGTACAGTAGACTAGAGGCACAGCTTACAGGTGGAGCGCGGGGTGGTGGAAGTGGGGGGGTGATGAAATGCAGGAATGGTAAGCAGCCGCCACAACTGTAAATAGACGGCCTTAGTCCAGGTTGGACGTGTGTTGCAATGGGAAGCGTGTGGATCACATGTCATCCGCCTGAGACTGACTTCACAGGCTCGCTCCGATGTTGAGCCATCCTACAGTACTATCAGGACCATTTACTTCAATTACAAGACACAAGGTCAAGCATAAGGAGAAAAAAAAATGGAATCCTGTCGATCTTGGAATCTATAGGTTACTTGCGTAACCCCGGTTTTTATAAATTGCGAACGAGCTGTGAGCGATGTAATAAAACCACATGTGAACGACGCGGCGCCAGCTCCAATGTGATTCTCAGACTCAGTGATGGGAATTATTGTTCCTTTCGGTGTACAGAGTCATTCAGTGCAGTTCACTGAAAGTGTTTCGTTCAATTGATTTGTTCACCATTTCCGCCTGCGTTGCCCCTCATTGAACTGCAGTGGTGGAAAAAGTACTCAATTTCTTTACTTAAGTAAAAGTACCAATACTGCAATATAGAAATACTCTGTTACAAGTAAAAGTCCAGAATTCTAAATTTACTTGAGTAAAAGTACAAAAGTATTGGCGTCAAAATGTACTTAAAGTACCAAAAGTAGTAGAATATTTGAAAATAGCAGATCTACAAGCTCACAACGCGATGCGGCGCGTTGTGAGCTTGTAGATCGGCTATTTTCAAATAGCCCATGTATAAAATAGGGCTAAAGTGGTTAATGTAGGTTTCATAATATCATAATTTATATCTGAAAAGTCAAATAATTGTAGTGGAGTAAAAGTACAATATTTGCCTCTGAGATGCAGTGGAGTAGAAGTAAAAGTATTGGAAAATACTCAAGCAAAGCACAAATACCTCAAAATTGTACTTAAGTACAGCACTTAAGTAAATGCACTTAGTTACTTTCCACCACTGCTGAACTGGCAGTGCATTCTGCTGACTGAATCAGTCAGCGCAATGCGTTCACCTGAACGTCCTCTCAGACTATGGGGTCTGAACAAATGGGAGGGCAAATGGGAAGAAACAGCCCCTACAAGTAACTTTACAGTGACAACAAGAGCTCCCAATATCACGCCTACCTAGTGTGTGTGTGTGTGTGTGTGTGTGTGTAAAAAAACTTTTTCCCAAAAAAAAAAAAATCTAAAAAGATTCTCTAATTATTTAGTTTTGAAAATGTTTCGATATTCAAAACGAATAAGGAGATAACAATTTCCAAAGATTTGCTGCTCCATTCACTTCAATGTTAAAATTCAAACGGACAAACAATTCACATAGTTTTTTGGTTTAAAACTACTGGTTTTGAGCTATTTTCAAACATCAGACAACACATGTCAACGAGGTCACAATGACCTCGTTGACATTTGTGAAACCACACCTGAATCTCCTCAGTGATTAGCAACCATCAGGGGATCACTCATACTGGAGGAAAAAATTTTGTGGCTACTTGAAAAGGTAACAAAATCGTTCAAAACCCTGGCAGAGGCTACAGACTGCTCTAAAAAAACTCTGGCAGGGTAAGAGTTAAAAAGCTGTGCGTGCGTGCGTGCGTGGAACTGACCTGGATAAGTGGAGTCTCTTCTCGGTGTGTTGACCTGGTCCATGCAGGGGGTCATAGTGGGGCTGGTTGACCAGCACCTCCACCCCGTCTCCCTTCTGGCTCTCCATGTGACTGTGTTTGCTGATGGTGTACAGCTGGCCTATCTTGTACTGGAGAGACCACAGCGCAGTGCGGAGAACAAAATGTTATTGATTATATAACAAAAGAATTGGTCATCGATAAGTTTATCATATAACGGATCCCTGCGTTGGGCATGCCATCAAAGGCAAAACATTTTAAAAACATTTTGTCTCTGTCGGGTGGAGAACTCATACGATTATGTCCAAAACTGTTACTTTTCAGGATTCAAATACAAAAGCATCAAAAGTAGCAGATCCACAAGCTCGAAACGGCACGTTTCGAGCTTGTGTTTTTTTTGTGCGTCGTTTTTTTTGTGCGTCGTGCGTTGTGACGCTGTAGTATTATTAGGACGAAAAAACACTGAAAGTTCAAATATGTTGACAAGAGGTTTCTGCCTGACAACAGTCTCATTCATAATGTTAAGTGATATCCTAATTGTGTGACACTGAATTCACAGCAGCAGAGTCAAGTGTGGACGTTTGTAAAAAAACAATAAAATGGGCGTGTCCGAGGTTGTGAGTGAGAGCGACAGCCTGTCACCAAGGTGTGTGCGTGCGTGTGCGTGCGTGCGTGCGCGTGCGACACACACACACACACACACACACACACACACACACACACACTACCGAGGTGACAAAATGGACTGTATGGAAGTATCGGAAACTGGTTGAAGTTTTAAACTAGCAGCTGGGAAGGAACTGAGCGACTACGTACATGGCTTATTTCTTGCCTAAACAGATACATAAATTGTTTAGAAAAAAAGCTGCCAGAGACATTAGCGCGGAGCATCTGTGTTTCTCTTCCCTGTCTCTGAGCTCCCCAGCTGTGTGCACTGCTGGCTCCGAGTCCTTTTAGGAGCACTAGAGCTGTCCCTGCTCTGGGACACGTAGAGATGGATGTCTCTGGCAGCTTAAACCAGTTGTTCTCAAACTTTACAGGCTGCGACCCCACAAAATATTGATTGACTGAACTGGGGACCCCCCAACCCTGACAAGCACTTGGATTTGTAGGAGTTGAGGCATGACGTTTTGTTTGACTCAGTTCCACAGATAAATAGTGAAAATAGAAGATCTACAAGAGCATGTAGATCGGCTATTTTCACAATTTTTGCCTCTTTGTTAGGTCATATTTGACCAAAAGGTCCAATGTTTGACAATTATTTTGTATAGTTTGTTGATTGCTTTTGACGCAGTAGCCTAATGATCTTATTTAAAAAGGTATCAAAAGTCCTTAAATTGTCATTTTAGGAATGTGCAGATACCCGGGTATACACTTGTTGGTTTGTTTACTGTGAGAGTGAGAAAACTATGTTGCGCATTAAGCAAATCGTCTAAAAATCTGACCCACAGTTTGAGAACCACTGGCTTAAACAACGTATTCATTTTAGGCATAGGCGTATTTTTCTGTGCTGTCAACTAAGTGTATATAACTACTCCACGCCTATTTCAGAGCACAGCGTGCGTCTGATTGGCTTGTCGCCATAGGCGGCGGGTAATGAAGGCTGTAGGGTAGGCTAAGCCTTCCCAAATGTAATGCTGGGAATTGTGCAAATTATATTATAATATATGTGCGCAGCATTATTTAGTAATTTTTTTTATATTAAAATCAGTAAAATCAGGCAAAAATATGAATTAAAAAACCTAACCCTAACCCTAACCCTATAACCGAAATAAAGTAACCAAAAACCCCAAATAAACTAACAGAATCCGCCCAGAAACCACGGATTTCGACGCCCGCGCGCCCCCGCAGCCTTCCCAATTGTCAAGCTCACCCGCCGCCTATGCTTGTCGCTCTGCGTCAAAGTTGTCATTTTCTCCACTTTGACACATTCAAGGAACGCAGCAAAACTACGCTGCTGCTGCTGATTCTACAAAATGTCTTCTAAATCCTAACAGTTTTTTGAAAACCTATGTTGCTACTACATCAGTGGTTCTCAAATGTTTCCACGTCAAGGACCCCCAAAATGATATGTATTTGGCCGCGGACCACCATCTCAAAACACTTCGTTCCAGGAACCGCCAGAAGCAAAGATTTAAGTTACAAATGTTCGCTTAAAAAAAATATATATATATATATTCAAGATTTGCAAAAAAAATAAATCAAGATTTTTCAAAAATAGCAGATCTACAAGCTGGTAGCGCGGCACTCGGTGCCGCGCTACCAGCTTGTATATCTGCTATTTTTGAATAGCCAAAGAAATCTTAAATTTGTGAATTCAGCGTGAGACCTGCTGTGGTGAGGGCAAAGCGGTAATAAGTTCCAACACGCTGTGTAAAACTAAAGCGGGTCTCCCACCTCCTGGACGGTGAGGGGCATACATATGCGGTATTCCTTGAGAAGCATGACGTCTTCTTCTCTTCAGCGTCAGCCCCCCGCTTCAGCAACTCAATCTGGGCTGGGCAGGCATCCAGCTCTTCATCAGCATGTTTAACTACAAGTACATAAACACACAGGACAGAGTCGTGTTAGCCCTCTGGCAGATCCATCAAAAAACCCTTATGGAATTAAATTTAGATAGTAATAGAGTAGTGGTTCTTCTCAAACTTTTTTAATTTTAAAGACCCCCATAGCTCTCAGAGTTACAGAAATGTAAGGAACACCCTCAAGGTCCCTGCTTGGACCCCCACTTAGAGAACCACTGGTAATAGAGGAATCTGACCCACATACAGTGTTAATTTTGTCATTTCCATTTCAGAGTCTATCCTACTTTTATTCTCTTCTTGTGTCCTCCGTTGCCGTTCATTTGCACAAACATGCTCTGCTATAGCACCAATCTGGGAACCCATTTGGTCAAATTGCCTTTGTTTTTACCTCTGGGGGCACCACCTACTTTTTTGTGTAGAAAACAGAAACTCGGTTTGGCTCCTCCCCTTTCTAAGTACACTTCCTCCTGAGTGCATCTGTGTTTATTCCTTCTCATAACAACATTACACGTTTAGGGCAGTGGTGCTGAGTGACCTTGAATTATCTCTCAAGACAGCAGAATCTATCTTGAGATATTACTATAGCACTGGTTATCAAACCGTTTTCATATCAAAGACCCCCAAGTTAACTCATATAGTGCCAATGACGTCTTTTGACGTCACCTTTTCTTTCTTTTTTTTTTATCTCAAAGGAACTAGGAGAAAACGATTTTCAAAAAGTTAATGCTCCATCCACTTCAATGTTAAAATGTAAACGGAGAAAAAAAATTCTCCGTTTGATCCATAATGCCTGTGGCATATGGATCAACAAGCTTGAAATAAGCCTGGCAGTGAATGAGTTAATATGCATGTTGCTGCAGACCCCCATCTGAAAATATTTTGTGCCAGGGAGGGACCCTCATACGAGATGTGTATTCAAAAAAAATTTAAATAGCAGATATCCAAGCTCACATCGTGACGACGTTGTGAGCGTTGTGAACTTGAGATCGGCTATCTTCAAATAGTGGTTACTGGTTACACTGATTTGGATGCTATCACATTTTCTGGGGACCCGCTGGAACGCCCTCAAGGACCCCTGGGGGTCCCCGGACCCCACTTTTGAGAACCACTGCTCTATATACCTACCTGGATCACTTATTAGCGGTGACTGACTGATTCAAATACTGAACTCAACTCTTTTATTATTTATAGAGCACATTTGAAGAGACCAAGGTCAACCTAAGCGCTGTACAGGTTCAAACTAAACCAGGGAACAGAATACAAACGAGAACAGAGATGCAAAACAATAGTTACACCAGTGGTTCTCAAAGTGGGGTCCGGGAACCCCCAGGGGTCCTCCAGTTAAAATAGTTTTAGCTTGGCTATTCAAAAATAGCAGATCTACAAGCTCACAGCGCGTCACTTCGTGCCGCGCTGAGAGCTTGTACATCTGCTATTTTTCTTTTGTTCCTTAATTTCAGAAATGTTTGAAAAATGTTGAATAATTTTGAATTATTTCACACAAATCTTCTCTTCTGGGGGTCCCTGGCACAAACCTTTCAGATGGGGGTCCGCGGACGTATCAATTTGGGGGTCCTTGGCACGAACAAGTTTGAGAACTACTGGGTTACAGCAGTATGAGGCAAAAATCAAAGGGTGCCAACAAGCTCAACTGTATTTGAAGAAAGGGGGTGGTTTCTAACGATTAAAATAAATACATTAAAAACCTCTTATGAACTGGGAACATGTTAATGTCTTCCTCTGAAGGTAGGCTGACAATATAATATACACAAATGCTTTTAACAGAAGATAATACAACTGTATCCTGGCTGCCCATAAAGAACACATGCTTCATCATCACATCCGGTGTTTTAAATCCACGTCCTGTTTTTGTTTCCCATAACATTCTGGGATTATTAGTCACTTTCTCCAATATGTCTTTGAACAATGGAGAACACATGAAAACACACCGGGGACATTTACTCTGAAATTCAGATTAGTTTCTGTGGCATATTATGGCACATTAAAAGGTTGGGTAAAGTGATATTTGTGGGTATTTTGTTTGTTGTTAAAAAGGTTAAAGTACTATATTCTGATAGTAACCATGGCTACGGAGCGTTTGTTCGGTCACAGGGGTCTCTCCAGCTCTTTAGTAAACAGAATATAGTACATTTTCAGGTAGGTGACAACATTTAAGCCAATCAGGAGAGAGCACTGAACATGCATTATCCGTTTAATAAAGAGCTGGAGAGACATGGGAGACTCCATTTAATGAACAAACACTCTAATAGCAATGAGTACTATCAGAATATAGAGCTATTTAACACTTATTTTAACCAAAGTAAATCACTTACCCTACCTTTAACTGACCATTCAGATTCTGAATGGTCAGATAATGCTGCCTGTCTCCTAGTCCTTTAATAGTGTTGTCCTGATAAGCCTGTAGGGCTCATGTTAACCATACTAATAATAATTGATTGATTACCCACAAACAATCGATCATAGTTCATAGATACACACACACACACACACACACACACACACACACACACACACACACACACACACACACACACACACACACACACACACACACACACACACACACACACACACACACACACACACACACACAGGATCACTGACCTGACAATAAAAAGGGAATCAGCTGTTCACTAAACGCTTAGATCACAGAACAGTAGAAAACCCAAATCCTTTAGCATTATGACTCTCAAACGTTTTAATATATCAAGGACCCCCAACTCTGAGAGAATGCATGAATCCATTGTGTATATTTACTCTCAGAGTCACAGACCTGTAAGGGGTCCATTTAGAACCCCCTCAAGGACCCCTGGGGGTCCCTGGACCTCCAAGACAAATGACAGGTTTATATTATTTTTGACGTTACTAAAGTCACCACGTTTTTTACTTGAGTGAAAGTATCAATACTGCAGTGCATTGTGAATTCAAAATTGACTTGAGTAAAAGTACAAAAGTATTGGTATCAAAATATACTTAGAAGAGTACCAAAAGTAGAAAGTACTCATTGTGCAGAATGCCCCATTTCACAAGTTTTCAAATGTATAAAATGTAGATTTTCGGGCGGCTATTTTCAAGTCAGCAAAATATATTCAGGGCTTAAGTAGTTAATGTATGTTTTGTAATAACAATCAAAATCTACAAAGTAACTAGAAACTCAAGTTTTCTAATAATTGTAGTGGAGTAAAAAAAAAGTACAATATTTGCCTCTGACGTGTAGTGAAGTACAAGTACAAGTACTGAAAATTGGAAATACTCCAGTAAAGTAAAACATACCTCAAAATTGTACTTAAGTGCAGTACTCGAGTAAATGTACTTGGTTACTTTCCACCACTGAAAGTCGCTGTGTGAAGGAGCACATGCGTTCAGCTCACTCTCTGTCACAACTTCTTACCTTCACAGAAAGAATCCTAATCCAGCAGACTGGCGACTCAAAATGCGAAACCAACGGTTTTGTGGACTTAAATCCCAAACTAACAACTAATATTTTTTTTGTAAAGTGTTTCCTATTTCTTGTGTCTGTTTAATCAGTTAGTTTCCCAGGAGGAGGGTCTTTAGTCTGTTTAATCAGTTAGTTTCCCAGGAGGAGGGTCTGAGGACTGAGGAGAGCTCTGTCTGCACCCCAGAGCTCGAGACTACACCATGAGACGGCACAGTACCGCCCTCTAGCGGTAAAGTCCAGCGGTTTTCAACCTGTGGGTCGGGACCCCCCAGGTGTGGACTTTTAAGAACCTTTTAATACATAAAAAAATAATAAAAAAGACAATTTCTACATCAAAAGTAATAAACACACTATATTATAAAAACTGGTCAAACATCGGCCAAATTGTCAAATAATAATAAGAAAGAGATAAACAGAAAGAGGTAAAATAGCCGAGCTTGTAGATCGGCTATCTTCCTATTTTTATCTGTGGAACCGTGTCAAACTAAATGTATTGCCTCAACTCCTACAATATAAGTGATTATCAGGGGGTGGGGGCCTGGGAGCTTATTTTGGGGGTCCCCAGCTTAAATGTGATTATTTTGGGGGGTCCCCAGTTCAAATATGATTATTTTGGAGGGTCCCCAGTTTAAATGTGATTATTTTGGGTGGGTCACAGCCTGAAAAGGTTGAGAACCACTGTGGTAAACAATGGCTACTGCCTGAGATATTCCACTTACATTTCCAGCAATATAAGAACATCACATTCCCAGGATAATAAGAAGAGCATCCCTTTTAAAGCTGTAAAATACAGCAGCTTTGGCTGGTATTATCTGTACACTTAAGAATACAGAGAAAGCATCTGGCCCATGATGATGTTGAGAGTCTACAGATTTTTGCAAAGAATCAAACTGATACAAATAAAAGGCTTTAAAGTGTTTCAACTGGCCATAGTTGTTTGTTTATCATGGCCAAACCCTATAGCATGGGGGTCCGTGGCCTAATCATAGAGGTATAATGGGCCTAATGCATATCTGAGGGTCCTTGAAAATAAAACGTTTGAGAACCACTGAGTGCTTTAGTTTAGGCCAGACAGCCAGACCCAGTGGTTCTCAAAGTGGATTTCAGGGACTCTCTGGGCCTGGGGTCCTTTAGGGGGGTCTAATTTTACCCTTCAAGTATGTAACTCTGACAGGTTCCATTTGTACACTGTCAAAAATGTAAAAGTTTGAGAACCATTGGTTTTTTTAGGCTATAGAAAATGTGCTCAGTGAAAGCATTGTAACACTTGCGGTTATCAACCACTAGATGGTGAACGCGGGTTGCAAATGTCCTGAAGGTGCCAAATGACGCGTGATTTGACACTGGGTCTCTCTCTCCCCCCCCGCCCCCGCCCCGCCCCCTGGCAGTAGCAGCTGCCTCACAGAGATCACACCAAGTCCACGTGCTTCCCACGGTGTGTGTAAGGAACCCCCTGAGGAGAGGATTCGTGTCGAATAAAATAACATAAAATAAATGGACAAATAATTGAAATAATTCAAAATTCTTAATTTTTTTCAAGATTAAGAAAAACATATTATTAGAGCATCCCTATTCTGGGGGAACATTCGCAGAAAATAGCAGATCTACAAGCTATTACTAAGTATTGAGGCTTTAAGAAGTGGTTAAATGTCTGAAAATACAGTTAACATGAATCCAACATACTGTATTAAAGGACGACTTCACCCATTTTCAACCTATCTTCATATAATAGGTCCTCACTAATGCTCATGATAAAACTGTACCATTTTTTCCTACTCAGTCTGTGTCTCATAGGAGAGCTGTGGACAGTTCAGAAACCCGTCTACCAGTGACATCATCAATGGGGAATCCAAGCTAATAGAAACTGCAGGCGTTGTATTCCTGGAAAGTTGCAATGCAATAATAGAAGCCATTGTTCTCGCGTTAATACAAATCTAAATAAATGCTTTAAATCTTGTTGAAAAAAAAATCCTGCCTAATGATGATGTCACTGGTAGATGGGTTTCTGGATTGTCCACAGTCCTCCTATGAGACACAGACCAAGTAGAAAAAATGTGTACCATTTTATCATGAGCTTTAGTGAGGGCCTATTATATGAAGATAGGTTGAAAATGGGTGAAGTCGTCCTTTAATATAAAAGATAATGTGTAAACAAATAAACAAACACGAACAAACAAACAAACAAACAAAAAACATACATTTACACAACACTGATGATAGTGGGGGTCCCTGCTTCATCTCTCTCACTTGGCCTGAAAAACCTTGAAGACCCCTGGTCTATTCGGTCTGTGTCAGTTGAAACTTGCCTACCAATGACCTCATCGGTGGGCAGGTTTGGTCATTTCAAGGACAATGGCTTCTAATTCAGAATGCTAACTTTCCAGGAAGAGAAAGGGCCTTTCTCTCTTTGTTTGAAATGACCAAACCTGCCTGCCCATGATGACATTGGCAGGCAGGTTTCTGGGCAGTCCACACAGTCCTCCACTGAGACACAGAGCAAGAAAAAAAGGCATGGGTTTCCGAGGCTACAGAAATGGTGCCATCTTATAATGAGCATTACTGAGGACCAGTGGTGTAAAATAACTAAGTATATTTACTCAAGTATTGTACTTAAGTACAATTTTGAGGAATTTTCACTTAACTGGAGTATTTCCCATTTTCAGTACTTTTACTTCCACTCCAGAGACAAATATTGTACTTTTACTCCACTACAATTATTTGAAAACTTTAGTAACTAGTTACTAAATTATTATATTATAAAACATACATTAACCACTTAAGCCCTATTTCACAAATAGGCTATTTGAAAATAGCCGATCTACAAGCTCAGAACGCGTCGTATCGCGACGTGTTTGCTATTTTAAAACATTTTGTACTTTTGCTTTTGGTACTTTAAGTATATTTTGATGCCAATACTTTTGTACTTTTACTCAAGTAACATTTTGAACACATGCCTTTTACTTGTAACAGGGTATTGCAGTATTGATACTTTTACTCAAGTAAAAAGTGACTGTCCACATCCCACCAACGACATGCACAATGAGTAGACGGAAATGGTGACATTTTACATTATAGTGACCAATTTTAACTTCATTCACAACAAGCATTACCATGCAGGTCAGGATCCACTAAGCCCTTTCACACAATGAGTTCACACCAGACATTGGGAAAGTGACAATCATTTAATTGTAAATCAACAGTGTTTACATTGTATATTATTAATAATAATATAAAAAGCAAAGGACAAGATGTTGGAGCTGTTAGTATAATGACAAATATAAAACACATAGGGGCAAACACACTGCACTGTCACTGACACAGAGCAGAACCAGAGAGAAGAAAACAACAACATGGCATAAGCAAATACACAGTCAAATCCTCATTGTTTCATTTAGAGTTTGCAAATGAAACCAATTGCACCCTTATGGGTCCATTTGGTTCCATTTATACATTCTCAGTTACAAATAGATAAATGAACACTGATGATTCTACATGTGTGTAGGCCTAAATGCCTCATGCATTCAAAACCTTAGAAATGGACTGAGCTATTGCTTTGTCCCTGTTGGAGACAGAATAATGAATGCAGTATGGTAGAATACATGAATGTATAAATCCTTGCATGTCAAGTCTAGTTGTAAGTCATCAATGTAAGATGGTTCAAATCAGTGGTTCCCAAACATTTTAGCTCGAGAACCAAA
Organism: Gymnoscopelus braueri; assembly: GCF_963280865.1. Taxonomy (NCBI): domain Eukaryota; kingdom Metazoa; phylum Chordata; class Actinopteri; order Myctophiformes; family Myctophidae; genus Gymnoscopelus; species Gymnoscopelus braueri. Next base: position 12,649,204 of record NC_137615.1, read on the forward strand.
AGAGAAATCTCCCCGGGACCCAAACTAGTGAAAATAGCCAATCTACAAGGTCATAACCTGTTTTGAGCTTGTAGATCTGCTATTTTCACTACTTAAAAGTATTCATTTTTTTATGGAATTCTTTTGAAAAAACCGTTGAATTTTTTGACTTATGACAAATTGTTAATATTTTGGATTTTTGGGGGAAATCTTTCAAAATAAGAATAAAAACCAAAATGTAGGAAACAAAAAATAAAGGGGTATTCACTCGAGACCCATAAAAATTGGTCCGGGACCCACATATGGGTCCGGGACCCACATATGGGTCCCGACCCACTGTTTGGGAAACAGTGGTTCAAACGATCCAAATCACAGACTTCAAGATAAAGGCGTGACTCAGTAGAACCCACAGTATCTTTGCCATGTGGGAAGACTTAAAGATTTCTAATGAGAGGAAAACGCATTTGTGGTTATTTGTGTCTGAACAATCCAGTGGACAGTAACACGATAGCATTGATTTGGAGGGTTGGTTTACATCTCTAATAAAAGAGCTAATTGAAATGCTCCGTTGCAGACAGGTGCCGATGCCGTTTGCCCCCAAAGTCTTGAATTTAATGTCTTGAATTTAATGTGTCATTATTTCCCCTGCCAGGCACTTGTCGCAATACGGTGAAAAAAGCTTCTTATTAAAAATTCTACATTCAAACCCATGAGCCCCTCATAACCTGCATGCAAAACATGTGCTGCTAAACATGCAACATACTGTAACCATTGCTTTACAGTACATGAGGAACACAAACAACCATATCAGTTAAAGATCTAAGTGATATCCTTTGTAAGAATCCACCATTAAACAGGCATCTGTCAATAAAATAGACATTTGGAAGAGAATCGGCCCTTTTTCACTCTGACCCTGTAATTGCGTCACCACACCTCCAGGTGGCAATGTGAATCTGTTATAAAGCATCCATAATGCAGGCAGTGGGGACAGGAAATGTGTGACCAAAGGACCAGGAGGGATCTGATACCATGATAAATGTACTGTATGTTTTGTAGAGTCGTTAATGGACATGGGAAAACTAAGGTTGAAAACGATGACGTATTAAGAGTCATGAAGTTCATACAGTAGGATTGTATAGGTAAATAATACACAGGTCAACACATCACATCAAAATATGTAACATGGATGTACGATGGCATCAATACTTGTTCAAAAAAGGCAGCCCTTTTCTTTACAGGAGTGTAAAGGATCTAACTGAAATCAAACTGTACTTGTGTGCACCTTTTTGCACACCATGCTGAAGTTGCAGCCGATAAAGTTGACAAAGTATGTCAGCTCCAAAGCTCATCGAGTCCTTTTCAGTGGCAGACATGCAGATCCAAAACAAACGGTCGGCACTCGGTACGGCAACGATTACCGACCACTTTCATCAGTTTAAACCATGGCCGTGACGATTTTGGGTCATGTCATTATATAGTGAATATTGTCAAACATTTTCAAACATTTTCTTGAACATAGCAGATCGACAAGCTCGCGACGCGTCGCACCGTGACACGTTGTGAGCTTGTCGATCTGCTATTTTCACCGCGCGGCGCCATCGTACAACAAAGTATAAAACAGGGCCAGTTTTGGTTGCCTCTTGGTCACGACTGTCATTGTTCAGCATCCAGAAAATTCAGTGACAGAAACTATCTTCTCACGTACAACTCTGGCTCCCTCAGGTCTATCTTAGTACGGACATCTGGGGCGTCACCAGAAGCGTTTTAGCACTAAGACCGTGTTTGGTCCTGTTTGACTTATGAGAGAATGAAGATGGATCTTAGTGCTTAAACGCTATTGGGACACAGTCTCGCACCTCTATCTCTCTATCTCTCTGTCTGTCTATCTATCTGTCTGTCTCCCTCTCTCTCTGTCTCCCTCTATCTCTCTGTCTCTGTCTCTCTCTCTCTCTCTTCTCTCTCTCTCTCTCTGCCTCTCTGCCCTACGTGGGGCACTCCTTCCAGAAAAAAATATATATGTCGGCGCATTCACAAAAATATATCCATATCTGACGTTTAAATGCATTTTTATTATTATTATTATTATAATGTCTTTAGTTAAAACTCAATAGAATTTTTCTTTTTTCTTTTTTTATCCACTAGTCGGTCCCAAAATAAAAAAAAACAATCTCCACTTCTCCATTGGGGGAGGGCAAAAAAAAAAGATTTCCGTTTGCTTCTTTCTTCTTCGTTCCTTTTCCTCCCTGTCTCATTCTGATTGGAAAATCGGAGGGAAACGGCCGCTCTCGGGCTCGCAGTCACAAGAAACAGGAAATGGGCGAGGGGAAGCCGTCCGCCGCCCGCCGTCGTCGCCGCCGCACGCGCGGCACTCGGCGTTCCGGGGCGGGTTCCCTCAGAGGTGGCTCTCCGAGTCGCTCTTGTTGTTGTGAGCGGTTCCGTTCTCCAGCGGGCGGGTGGCGAGCGCCAGGCCGTCGAGCGTCATGTTGCTCTCGTTCAGCCGCCGCACGCGGTACGTCTCGTAGTGGATGTCGTGGGTCACGTCTTTTAGGTCCTGGAGATGAGACCTGCAGAGAGGAAGAAGCAGCAGAGGGACAAAAGACGATTACACTTGTGTCGGTTTTCTTTTATTATTTAGTTTGATAACATCTTAACCCATTCAATCCGGGAATATCCTTTTAACCCATTTAGACCTGGAACGCATCCGTGTCACTTTAGGTTTCTTTGGCTATACAAAAATAGCAGATATACAAGCTCATAGCACGGCACCGAGTGCCGCGCTACGAGCTTGTAGATCTGCTATTTTTGAAAAATCGTAAAAAAATATTTTTTATATTTTTTTCAAAAATCTGTTAGGATTTAGAAAACATTTTAAGAATTGGACTCAGGCCTTAATGGGTTAAGATTTCTTTGGCTTTTCAAAAATAGCAGATCTATAAATGTGTGTTTATTTTTTTTGACAACTTCTCTAAACACTGTTAAACATTATTTCAATTCACGAGTGTCTGTCCTCGCACCGGAAATGTATTTATCTATGTATTTTAGCCCTGCAGCATTCCGTTTTAGAGCGGGTATGTCTGTATCGATAAACGCTGTAATGACACTACAGCTACAAGAGACGATGCAAAACAAAACAAAAACAACTAAAAGCTAAAATGAATGTTACACAGTATGACACAGCAGAAACACGAGACTTTTCCCCAGGAGTTAAAACACCTTCCACTTGTCATAAAACAGCTGCTTCTTCTCCTGCTGACAGATCCTGCTCTGTATCGGAACACGCCGCTGACCTCTGCCCTTTGGCCTGAGGTAGGCCTCGGAGAGGCATGCGACCCCCGGGCTGACCTTAAAGTAGCCCTGCAACTCTCTGTCATTAGATTCCATTCTACTTGAACAGGGACAAGCCACCGATGTGTGTGTGTGTGTGTGTGTGTGTGTGTGTGTGTGTGTGTGTGTGTGTGTGTGTGTGTGTGTGTGTGTGTGTGTGTGTGTGTGTGTGTGTGTGTGTGTGTGTGTGTGGGGGTGTGTGTGTGGGAGGGTGCGTGCACATGTCAAAAGGGAAACAAACACTCCTCTGTATCATTTATGGCCCTTCACAAACTACCCATGATCCCACGCCTGACAACATGGGAAAAATGAAGCCACTGGTAAGACTTTGTACTGTATATGGTAGCTTAAAGTAGCACACAGGAGAATGGTCAGGCATGACACACACACACGCACGCACGCACGCACACACACGCAAGCATACACATGCAAGCACACACATCAACTCACCTGATCAGCAAATCTCTTAAGTTGGCGAATTCACAGTGTGCCACATTTTCCACTGTGGACAGAGAAAATGAAGTGGCTTTTAGGGATTTGTGGTGTTTCACTGCATCACATAAACATAATGAGGGTTTATTTCACTGAAAGATACAATGAGCTTTCATCTCTATCCCTCAAGAATCCCACAACAGTTTAGCAGTTATATTCCATGACTATGACTCTATGACTGCCGACACAATAGCACTAATGTTGTTGTTGTTGTAGAATAGCCAATTTGAGTATCCCGGGGCAGGCCTCATTACGGCTGGCTTTCAGATAAATGTGTTCACATTGTTATTTGCTCAGATATGTTCAACTTCCACAACCGTTCCCAATTTATCGTTTTCCATTTCATGTTCCAGGCATTGAGAATATAGATGTCTTTCCACGCTGAGTTTGTAGCAGCCTGGAGCATTCTGTTTTACAGTCTCACCACTAGATGGCAACGCACCCCACCCCACTGAGGCAAAAAAAAACTAACATTTGAGGCATTTTGATCAACTTTGTTGACTTACTAAGTACTTGTAAATGCTAATGATCATAATCAGTGTTTTTTAAACTTTTTGTGCCCCAGGCACACCAATGGGCAAAAAAAAAGCATCACAAAGCATTGTGTGCTTGTAGATTGGCTGTTTATGTGGGGGGACAATGACATGCCCAAATTAGGGATGCTAGTGTGTCACAAAATCTCAGACACACCTGGACTTGTCTCACGGCACACCAATGTGCCTCAGCACACTGTTTGGGAATCACTGACACACTTGACAGAAAAAACAGCAGATCTACAAGCTCATAACGCCTCTCTATGCGACACATTGTGAGCTTGTAGATCTGTATATACTCGGACACTGTGTAGTCTTTGTTAAATGGAGTGGTTACCTTCGATGATGCCCCACTTGGTTTTGCGTCCCAGCACCTTGTTCCCATTCACCTGGTGTTCCTTGTCCGTTCCCACCACAGCGAAGGGAATGTTTTCCTGGATACGGAATGTCACAGTGTCAAAAACCACCACACAAATCTTCATCAGTGTGTCGCCTCTGGCAATATGATTACTCACATGAAAGTTTAATGTTTTCTGACATTGATTATTATCCCAAAGCTTTTGCATTACATCATATTTTAGAAAATGTAATGACATGTTAGGAGAGAGGAGAGGAGAGGAGAGGAGAGGAGAGGAGAGGAGAGGAGAGGAGAGGAGAGGAGAGGAGAGGAGAGGAGAGGAGAGGAGAGGAGAGGAGAGGAGAGGAGAGAAGAGAAGAGAAGAGAAGAGAAGAGAAGAGAAGAGAAGAGAAGAGAAGAGAAGAGAAGCTGTATTAACAGCTCGTGGTAGATTAGAAATGAGCTGCTATGTGAAGTGAATTGTTCATATTGTGAGGCCAGTAAATTAAAGAAATGCCTTAAAACAGATTGTATTCTTAGTGCATGGCAGGCTGAACGTACCCTGATCCTGTCATTGACCATGCGTTCCTCCGTGTCCTCGTCAAACTCTTTCTGGGGGTAGACGCGGATACCGTTTGCGACCAGGTCCTGTCTTATCTGTCAAGAGAGTAGTCAAGAGGTCAAGCAAAGGTCAGTCAAGATGGCCCATTAGCTCACAACAAAAGGTTCATGGTGTCAGGGCATCCCACGGTCAGGAAGCATGAGGGCCATATAGAACATCCCAAACAAGAAGCCAAGTCTCACTTAGTTGTGTGCTCAGTAAATAGCAGATCTACAAGCTCACAACGTGTGTCACAAATGTGACGCGTTGTGAGCTTGTAGATCTGCTATTTTACGGCATGCAACACCAGAGTGCGACTACGTATAAATCAGGCTTAACAGAATTGAATTGACGTGAATTTTTCTGTCCTCACAGTGTTAGATGAAAGAAAATAGACATGATATAAACACAATCAAACAACACAAGGCACAAAGACAACATATTACATAGTACATATCCCAATTTACTAAAAAAAAGTGCCCTTCCTGGAAGTAAATTGATTCATATTAATGATAGATCAATAGCTAAATGTTGCTTAGACACTGAACAATGTTTAAATAGATTGTAGATCGTATTAAACAGACTATAAATAAAATAGTGTTGATATGGAAATAAGGACAACAATCTTGGACAGAGAGGAATTCAATGACATGTGACAGAGAGAGGAACAGATAATTAGTGGTTATATCACAGTTGTCAGAACAAAACTGAATCCAACCCCCCCTTCAGTGTGGATGTGAAACCTGGTGTGTTACAGTAAGTAATAAAAAGTGTAAAAGAAATGGGTGCAGCGGGTCTGTTAATGCATCTCACAAAGCACTGCTTCTCAAACATCGTCATGTAACTGATATTTATTTGACCATCTGAAAAGAACCCCCCCCCCCTTATGAGAAGTGTTAAACAATATCAAACTTGTTCTAAGATTTTCATATTCTTTTCACGATTTTTTCAAAACAAAAAAATATAAAAATATCTATAAGCTTATAGATCGGCTGTTTTTGAATTTGAATGCTGGATTTTTAAATAGCCGAAGTATTAACCCATTAAGACCTGAGGCCGCTTCTAAACATTTTGTAAATCCTAACAGTTTTTCGGAAAGAAATGTAAAAAAAAATATTTCACGATTTTTCAAAAATAGCAGATCTACAAGCTCGTAGCGCGGCACTCGGTGCCGCGCTATGAGCTTGTATATCTGCTATTTTTGAATAGCCTAAAGAAATCTAAAAGTGACACAGATGCGTTCCAGGTATTAATGGGT
>NC_137615.1:12658227-12680727 GCF_963280865.1 Gymnoscopelus braueri
GTGTGTGTTTGGGTCTGGGGTAAACCATGCGACAGCCTAAAGACTATCATTTGAGCCGCGTTCCCATGTGGAGTAAGCACACAGGAATCTCCTCTCAGCGGAAGCCTGAGAGGCCAGTTTGGAAACCGATCATTGAGAGGGTTCGCTAACCTGCAATAAAAGGGGCAGACCTGCTTGCTCTGCATTACACACACGGGAATATTTGTTAAAAGGATTGCCACAGCACTTCCAGTTTTTAGTCCGCTTCTCCGCCAGCCACATATTGCCGTGTGTGTGTGTGTGTGGGAGGGGGGGGAAGGTTTCCACATTCGGAACATATTGTTTCAACATATTGTTGTGCCAACGTTGATTTGGAGTTTGCAGTTGTTCTGCAAACATTTATTAGGAGTGGCTAGATGAACTATAATAGGTAAAGAGACTGTAATCTAATCAGGAGCTCCCACGTTTGACCAACAACATCGATTTTTTTATTGTATTTATTCATAGGGATCCCCATTAGCTGCCACCGAAGTAGCAGCTACTCTTCCTGGGGTCCACAGGATTACAAACAATACATAATGCAATAAAACATGTATTATATATAGTATACAGTATTACAAAAACAAATTCATTCAAGACAAACAAACAAAAAAACAAAAAAATCAAGTAAAAAATACAAAAAATCAAGTAAAAAATACAAAAATTGGTTGGAATGAACCATCAATCATATGTCCAGTTCAAGAGAGTCATGAGGCATGACGCTGAATTTATCTTTACATCCGTCTGGATTGGAGCTTTAGCTGAGTGCCTATAAATGTGAAAACGTTAACGTTACCTGACAAAAAATAGGTTTATGTATTTGTAGCTTCAGCTAGATTAAAAACAGTATTTGATAAAAAAGCTAGCAGTATTTTCTGAGTTAGGAATGATAATATGACATCCTATCATGGCGTGTTGTTGGTTCAAGAGACTCAAAAGCACGCGCACACCACACACACACACACACACACACACACACACACACACACACACACACACACACACACACACACACACACACAGGTGGAGGTGGCGGTAGAGTAAACGGGAGAGCTGATTGTGTAAGCTTACTTCACAGCTCGCTTTAAACTGTGTCTTTTACTAGATTTCCAGTAGCCTTTATAGTAGCTGCAGGCTGTGTGAGGGTTGTGCAACTGTCTTTCCTTTCCCTAAGCAACTGGATTTACAGGCAATGAGGTCAGCATCGGTGCAGAGGGAAGAAATACTGTGGAAGACTCAGCAGTTGTACTTCCATTAACTTCAACTTCAACCAGTGGTGGAAAGTAACTAAGTACCTGTACTCAAGTGCTGTACTTTTAAGGTACTTTTACTTTTACTTAAGGTACTAGTTACTTTGTAGATCTGAATTATTATTACAAAACATGGATTAACCACTTCAGCCATATTTAAACTTTAGAGCTTGTAGATCTGCTATTTTCAAAAGATTTTAATAAATTGTGTACATATAGATACCTTGTGAAACGGGACATTCTGCATAATGAGTACTTTTACTTTTGGTACTTTAAGTATATGTTGATGCCAAAACTTGTGTACTTTTACTCAAGTACATTTTGATTACCGGTCTTTCACTTGCAACAGAGTGTTTTTACATTTGCAACATGATACTTTTACTTAAGTAAGTGAGTACTTTTTCCACCACTGTCTTCAACCACCACATTAGGCCTGCCATACTTATTTTGGGCATGTCAGTGTAATGCAAAAAACTATTGAGGAGGGAGACTAATTTTTTATTTTGTTTAGGCTAACGAACAAACAATTGGCTTAAAATCTTACAGACTACTCAGCCAATTGTTTGCTCGTTTGCCAAAACAAAAAATATAGCTGTTTGAAGGCATTAAAACTATTCTTTTGCATTGTACAGTTGTCTCCCAACTTCTCCCTCCTCAATTGTTTTTGCATTTGGATTTTTTTCCTCCTTGGGGGGTAAAAAAAAACCATTTTGTGGGGCATGTTAGTATAGACACAAATTCCGCATGGCAACGCGTTGTGAGACTGTTTTGGAGCAGCAGAGCCAGCCAGACACAACAGTCCAACCCACATTTTAAAAAAACTGGCATCATATCACTCATATAGCTCAGCTGCACAGAACAGGCATTGACTTTTCATCTGTGCATGAAATCTGAACAAATGTGAACTTTGACAGACAAGACCAATAGATTTGATATGACATTCTGCAGCTTTTGTCATATTCATGTCACATATTCAGCGGGTGGAAATGAAAGGCCGCCAGGAATATTAGGAATATGACTGGTCACCAGTGGATGACTGCCAGTATCACTGTCTCAAATCCCATGGAGGGACACATCTGACCCACTGGCCTCAGGTTTTGTGGCCTTAATAAGATGCAAAACTGGACTACCACATCTGTAGGGCTTGGAGGTGGCCTCCTTGGTGTTGGGTAAGATCTGGTTGACAAGTAGCCCTGCCTGAAGCTCATTATGTCCCCTGGACAAGCGGCACATGTTCGGTTTCCCACATGGGATAATCAAATTCTGGGTATAACAGTAGCATGTACCCCTCTCCCATCTATTCTAGAGGACATAATATCTACACATTCCTGGCTTTAAAACTATGGATTTTACCGTGCAAGAGCTCTATAAGCTCAAGATCTGTGTTGCATGTGATTCTCTGTCTTTACTAGCTGTCTCTTAAAAATGTCACGAAAGTAAAATACTTGGTGGGGGAAAAAAGCTAACAAGACTTTGTGCTTCTGAACAATGACCATGTAAAGGCTTACATGTTGAATATAGCATACTGACATTTTCTCCGGGGTCTCTAGGAGAGATCTGGATTGTAACAGTGTTTTCTCGTGGGCCATTTTTCATCATGTTTTATCACTGTCTCCGAGTGCGCTGCGACGCGTACGTACGTGTGTGACACAGCAGTCACAACGCTCTCAGAGAGCCCATGTGAAAGCGACGGAGTCTATGTTTATGAAAGATGTCACGTTTTGCAGCCTCGCATTCTTGCGAAGGCCGGGAAGGAGAAGGGGAGAAAAAAAGTAAGCATTCCTCCCTCAAAGAGACGTCGTGTTTAGGTTAGTTTGAGTCAAGTGTGCTTCACGTCTGTATGGCTGGATTTCAAGTTTAACTGTGTGTGTGTGTGTGTGTGTCTGTGTGTGTGCGTGCGTGCTTGTGTGTGAGTGAGCGAGTACAGGAGAGATAAATAATAATTTCATGTCTTAACCTGACAATTTCGGCCAAACAAAGCACATAAACACATTGAGACAGATGGACAGACAGACAGCCAGCCAGACAGACAGACAGACAAGACACACACGACCACTAATTTCTGCCGGTCAACATATCATTCAAAGTTCCGTGGTATCCTGGGAACTCCCTGCCACGTACTATAGCAGGCACACAATCCTCAGTGTTAATTTAACTCGTGAGTGTAACCAAATGTACCTGTAAGGGTCCATGCATGTGCACATTCTCTGAGTTACAAAATGGATAAATAAACGCTGGGGATTTTACTGTGTGCACGGCAGGCACAAAAAAAACTCATTACGGCATCGTGGGCTTGAACGTGACTCATCACCACGGCTCTGTCAAATAAAACCAAAACATCCCTCAAAGGTAATCGAGCCTTTTTAGATCATCTAAGCTCCAGATTAGATTTTGGCCACATCTGAAGGCTGTGTGGGTTTTAGAAATGACACCGCATGCACAACGAGAGCCTTCTCGCCCAATTGGGAGCAAATTACCTCATTTGCGTCAGAGCCTTTGAGGGGACGAACAATGACTGTTTTGAGCCCCGAGTTTCGGATGCAAATTAATTATTCTTCCATGCCTGCACAGGCCTACTGGAGGGACAAAGATGAAGTTAAGGCTGCGACAGCTCAGCTAATTCTGTTTGATGGCCGGCTTGGTTTGGCTCTGATGGCATCCTCGCACATTAAACCAGTGGTTCCCAAAGGTTTTAGCTCAACACCCAAAAGAGAAACCGGGACCCAAACTAGTGAAAATAGCAGATCTACAAGCTCACAACGCGTCGCTTCTCGCCGCGCTGTGAGCTTGCAAATCTGTTATTTTCACTACTTCTTAAACAATTTGTTTTCTAATTTAGGGAATTTCTTTGATTTTTTTTTTTTTTTTTTTGATTTTTTTTTATTCATGAAATTCTTTTGAAAAATGTTTAGAATTTGTTTTCAACTTGACCTCGTCCTAGAATGAGTCATCATTAGTGTAGCTGCTAAACGGGAAGCTAACAACAGTTGAAAACAGAAGTCGACCATGTGTTGGAGCTGGTCAAAGGAGAAGTGAGGATTCCTGTTCTTATGCAGTAGAAGAGGATGTAGCAAACGGAATAATAAGAGAGAAACAAGGACCTGAGACTCAGCCCACAGATGCTGCTCTATAAGCTAACAACACGACGTATGTGTGGATGTCACGTACTGTAGATACAGTGGTTCCCAGTTCAAAATTATGTTTTTTTTTGGGGGGGAGGGAGGGGTTGCGGCCTAAAAAGGTTGAGAACCACTGCTGTAGAATTAAGGGCCACTGCTGGGATCAAATGAGCCGTTGGCCGTTCGTTTTGGATGGTCGTACCACCGCGTCATCCTGACCACACAACAGAATTTCACTGTAATTAGGGGTGATTTAAAAATGGACCATTAAGGGCAGTCCAAACCCTGAGAATGATAACTATAATTGGAATGATGGATTTTGATTGTTTGTCAGCGTTTTGTATCATTTATCAAATCGCTCTGAAAGTTGATCCCGACAATATTGTTCACCGCTGTCGTTGTCATTATAGTTGTGGCGCACGCTCTGCCATACACTTGAGTTACACATAATGATCTGTGTGTGTGTGTGTGTGTGTGTGTGTGTGTGTGTGTGTGTGTGTGTGTGTGTGTGTGTGTGTGTGTGTGTGTGTGTGTGTGTGTGTGTGTGTGTGTGTGTGTGTGTGTGTGTGTGTGCGTGTGCGTGTGTGTGTGCTACTTACTGTGGCTGACTGACTGCAGTTTGACCGTTTTGGAGATCTTCTCTTCGTAGTTAGGGGTACAGGACTTGCGGCTGACTTTGGACTTGAAGAGTGTGTTGACCAAGGTGGACTTACCGAGCCCACTCTGACCTGCAAACACACACAAACACACACACAAGAGACACCCAGGTCAAGTCAACGCTCACTTTGTACCATGAAATACATGAAAAGACAAACAAAACTTTAAAAAACTGTGGGAATTTCCATCCAAATAAATACTGTTCATAATGTAACATTTTAAAACCCACCACCTTCAACACACAAACACACACGCACACACACACATACGCACGCACACACACACACACACACACACACACACACACACACACACACACACACACATACGCACACACACACACGCACGTGTGCGCGCGCACACACACGCACACATCGACACAGACAGGGTGGACAAACAAGGCTCATATAATGTTCTTTGGCAAAAAGAGCATGTTTTCATAAGTTCTCTCATTTGAAAAAGCAGAGTTCTTGACTGGACTGAATTGACATTGAAAAATGAATGGGTTTTCTATCTGTGGCACCACAAAATGGCCGCCACTGCTATGCCCTATTCTATTCTATTCTATTCAAATCATTTAAATTCTGTTCTACTCTATTCTACAATCACCTAGACCGTCTTTCTATACTGAAACATATTATATAAGTTTTCACTTTTCACAATATCATTAGAACATGAAGAGTGTGAAAACATTCCACCTTTCTGTCTTTCATCTTTTACATCATAAGGCTGTCCCCTGGGGTTACTGGTGATGTCATCAGTGAGTCACACAGACAGTATCATGTCATTATTAAGTGTCTCTGTCACTCTCTGTCTCACTCTCTGTGTGTGTGTGTGTGTGTGCGTGTGCGTGTGCGTGTGCGTGTGCGTCTCTCTCTCTCTCTCTCTCTCTCTCTCTCTCTCTCTCTCTCACACACACACACACACACACATCATGCTCAGTGTCACCGTCAGGTGTGATCTCTGCTGTCACATGCCTGAGTCTTGTAATCCCCTTTAAGTTGTGATTAGTGATGTCACCATGACAGTGTGTGTGGAGCTGTACCGACATGCACTACACAATATTACAGACACATAGACAGACAGACAGACACGCACACGCACACACACACACACACACACACACACACACACACACACACACACACACACACAATCTAAACAACCCATTACTACCGTGGCAAGTATGTCAATAAAGAACCAAGCGTGTGGTAATCTGACTACTCGTCATTTTGAGAAGAGAAAAACTCCACCAAAGACGACCTGAATGCCCACATAATGTGATGCGTGTGCGTGTGTGTGTGTGTGTGTGTGTGCAGCAGGAAAGTGCAGACAGCCCCAGGGCTATGGAAACCACATCCTCCTAACAGCAGCTTACTTCCTGTCTTCCAATGAAAAACCAACGTTATGTCGTCTTATCCACAGATGCACAGACACGACTCTGCTGTCTGCTATTGTACAATACACCAGTGGTTCTCAAAGTGGGGTCCGAGGACCCACAGTGGTCCTTCAGGGGGTTAGAGGGGGGCACTGTGCTCGGTGCATAACTGCAGTCAAATGACACATTCAAATCGTTGCTGTCTGGCAGAAATCTCTTATCTCCATATTCTAACTTTTTGTGTTTTTGTTGTAGATTAACGCCCTACTTGTTCATAACTACAGTGTCACACAAAAGCATCAAAAGTACCAGATCGACAAGCTCGAAACGTGGCTCGAAATGCGGCGCAAAGCTACGCGTTTCGAGCTTGGAGATCTGCTGATTTTTGTGTTTTTCAATTTTAATCCTGAAAAGTAACAGTTTTGGACGTATGAGGTTTCCCCCTGACAGAGACGATATGTGTTTCCGGTTCAAATCTGCTGCCAAACCAATCAAATGAAGCTACAGCATGGGACAATGAACCAGGACAGGAAACGGGGGTGTGTATGTATGCAACCTTCTGGAAACCCAGGACTACAACAGTTATGCAAGGTGAATATGAACCACTTAAACCCTATAGATACTCTGTTGACCCAGGTCTGCCGGGGGTCTATCCCCCCTGCCCACCTCTACTCTTCGGCGAACACTCACATGCGTTCTGAGGTCTTTGCTTTGATTCACTGTCTGCTGACGCTGCTGAGTCTGGTGTTCTATAGTGATGTTTCTTTTTTTGTTGTAGTTTAATTTTGTTTCTTATTTTACTGTGTGTTTTTTTGCTGATGTAGTGTATTTAGCTTTTTTTTTTAGATCTTCTGTACTGCTCTTTGGTTGTGCTATATAAATAAAATGGGTTGGATTAGATTGTAAATTTGTAGATCGTAGATTGTCGCGGTGTTTTCCCTTTTCTACTGAATGTTCGCAATGACATGCCCAGAATAGGGACGGTATAAGTGTATAAGTGGATAAATATATGGTTACTTTTTGAAAAGCTACGTTTTAAAAACACAGGAAAGGCAGAGAGTATGACAGCGAGAGAAAGAGAGCGATTCAAAACAAGAGTTTGGGAGTCCTAATAATCTTTAAAAAACAACTTCCACCAAACAACAAAAACAACCTATTCCAACGACAACAACAAGTCTCCTTTCAGACGCTCTCCAGCCAGCTTCGGTGACCTGCTGGCCATCGTTCCACGCTCGCTCATTGGTTCTAAACGTATACGCCAGCCACGCCCATCCGGCTCTGTGATTGGACAGGCATAAGGCCTCGGGGCGCTGTGATTGGCCCAGAGTGTGTGGTGTGTCTTGTTTTGAATGTGAGAACAAGAAGTAAAAAGGCCCCGTGAGGAATGTTGGCTCTGGTGCAACACAACACAGCAGGTACACACACACACGCACGCACGCACGCACGCACGCACGCACGCACGCACGCACGCACGCACGCACGCACGCACACACACACACACACACACACACACACACACACACACACACACACACACACACACACACACACACACACACACACACACACACACACACACACACACACACACACACACACACACACACACACACACAGTAGTAGCTGATGCACATAATTATAAACTCGCATCTTGTATAAAGGGGACAATGAATAGGAGCATGTGTGTGCGTGTGCGTGTGTGTGTGTGTGTGTGTGTGTGTGTGTGTGTGTGTGTGTGTGTGTGTGTGTGTGCGCGCGCGCGTGTTTATGTCAAAAGCCAAAGCAGCAGGTGTTCTAAACAAAGGCCAGCAGAGCTTTGTGGTAAGGAGCCAGGATGCTGGCTCGGACCAGCGTTAGCACCACCATGCAACTGGAGAATGGCAATTCTTTGAGTCGAAGCCCACCCATTCACACCAGAGCCCTGTTCACAGTGGTACCAAAGTAGTGCAGAACATTGGGTGCCTGGTGGCTCGGACAGTATGCTTCCTATGGGTTGCAACAAAGACCATGAGTTTGAATCCAACTCCTGTCATGTTTTCTTGCTCCTTTGAATTAAATTGTCTCGCATGGCTCCACTCACTCTCTCTGCCCTATAGGTCTCCCATCTCTCTAAAACACTCAAGCATAAATGCCAAAGACAATTGTAAAATCGCAACAAAAAAAGGTCGTTTTTTTA
Source organism: Gymnoscopelus braueri (assembly GCF_963280865.1). Taxonomy (NCBI): domain Eukaryota; kingdom Metazoa; phylum Chordata; class Actinopteri; order Myctophiformes; family Myctophidae; genus Gymnoscopelus; species Gymnoscopelus braueri. The sequence goes on from NC_137615.1 coordinate 12,666,826, forward strand.
GAACATAACCACTCACATGCCTTTAACCGCATGAACCCTACCACCCCCATTCTGGGCAATGGACAAACATTCAGCAAAAATGGGTGAACGTTTCAAGAAAATAGATCAACCAAAAAAAGGACACCTTCAAGCTCACAATGCGTTGCATTGAGCTTGTACATCTGCTATATTTGCCATTTGATGTACAACAAAGTGGTTAAACTCACAAATGAACAGCCTGGTTCAATGATAGACTCAAGTCAATCTCTAAACACTTTTTTTTCTGCAGCTAGAGACTGAGGACAATCTCACATATTCTGTTTAAAAAGAAATGCACTGCAGAACCAATCCAAAGTCTTTTGGGGCGGTCCTTCATATTTTGGTCAGTGATATGATCGTTTTTTAAAAGCAGTAGGCGTAGGTTTGTTAGCCTCTGTCCTCGCCGCTGTTCTAACAACATTACGTTTCCCCTGACGCATCGCAGGCAGGGATCTCCCATCATCTAGATTAGGTCTCCACTGACACTCTATAGGCCAGGATTATTCGGCATCGGCAATCATAACATCTCTGTTTTCAGCTTATAACTGGAGGTGATTACTGCAACTTCAGCATTCATAGGCTAGGTTACGCCTCCACACACACACGCACACGCACACACACACACACACACACACACACACACACACACACACACACACACACACACACACACATACACACACACACGTGGCACTGAGCACTGAGGTTTTTCACCCACAGGAAGCGCAGGTGAACAGGAAAGGGCTTGCTGGCACATCAGCCTGTGTGAGAGTGTTTGTGGTTGACAGGGAAACCCCTGAGGCTCCACTGTGCAGCCTGTCTCCTATATACTGTCTTATTACCCTGAACCTACATCATTTCAGTCAGCAGAGACACTGAAATATGTAATACTTGGTTGCATGGCAGTGTTGTCACGTGGCAAAAATAGCCGTGTTGTTGTTGTGACCTTGTAAATCGGCTATTTTCAGTGCACAATACTAGGCCACGAGTACAAATCAGTCATCATCTCCACACCGGGCCAAAAGCAACCAAATTAGGCATACGGACAGCAGAAAACTATCTATTTTCATCTGTAGCCTGGCTAATGCTGTGTAAGCACAGACGCAGTGAAAGCGCCGTTGTTTGAACCTGTACTGGCTCTGTGTCACATCATGTCACCACCGCTCTCCATCTTCTCTTTCCTGTTTCCTTCCACTTTTGCTGACTAAAAAAAGCAGCCTTAATAAAGTGCATACTTATTTTACACTTGATAGTTTTCATGAAATAGTCATTTGTGTTTGTAGCTTTTGTAAAAACTGCACACTGGATCATGATCAAGATGGAGAGTGCAGACTCAGTTTTTTCGATTTTAGTATGTTCTTCCGTTCAGCACCTTTTATCTTTTGCATACTTTTTTTTGCATGTTTGTAGGTGTTGCTGTTGAGAACCACGGGTGCAAAGCCTGAATGCTTCAAGTACCAGAGAAATCTCCCCACATTTGTTTCCTCTTCAGTTTTTGTCCGTGCAATTTCTTTCTGCCATTATCACACTCATGCAACATCCAAGCCCATGAAGCATATTGAATGAATGAAATAAAAACCAGTTCAAACATTTCTCTCAATCAACAAAGTCACACAGGTACGCCTGAGTATGCTGAATCCTTCCTCATCCTGTGGTATTGCAACATGTTATTATCAATGTTTTGATGTGTAATGTAATCCTTTCCTCCCATTATCTAAATCCTCATTCAATAACCCAACGTGGAGTGATCTACTCACTCTCCACCTACAAAACGCACTTGCAAAAAGGAATACCACCCAGTGAAGTGTGTGTGTGTGTGTGTGTGTGTGTGTGTGTGTGTGTGTGTGTGTGTGTGTGTGTGTGTGTGTGTGTGTGTGTGTGTGTGTGTGTGCGACGTGCGTGTGTGTGTGTGTGTGTGTGCGTGCGTGCGACGTGTGTGTGTGTGTTGTATATACAGAAATCTGTTAACATACATGTTACGCAAAGTAACCACGTGAATCTTAGCATCCCTATTCTGGTCCTAATTGGCGGGCATTCTGCAAAAAATAGCAGGTCTACGCAGTCACATTTGAACTGGGGACCCCCCCCTTCCCTGACAAGCACTTGGAATTGTAGGAGTTGAGGCATTACATTTAGTTTGACTCGGTTCCACAGATAAATATTGTGAAAATAGCAGATCTACAAGCTCACGAGGCCTCGCGTTGCGAGGCCTCGTGAGCTTGTAGATCAGCTATTTTCAAAATGTTTTCCTCTTTCGTTGTTGTTTCGTATGTTATTTGACAATTTGGCCAATGTTTGACCAGTTTATATAATGTTGTTTGTTAAAGGAGAATTCCGGACATTTTAAGTGTTATCTTTGATGTGTCGTTACTCACCTACCGACGTAAACAGTGGCATTGTTTATTTCCAGATATTCCCCTGTCGTCATATTTTCAACCTCCTCCGTTGTCATAATGGGAGCGCGTGTCATAGGGAAATTCGAGCTAACGCTAGTTGCTTGTTTCTCAACATGGCAACACCAAGTTGCCAGGTTCTGGGAGAGAAACAAGCAACTAGCGTTAGCTCGTTCGTCATTAGCGGTAGCCTCTCAGGAACTTTCACTGCATGTTTGACTATCATCAGACTCCACAATGAGTAGTAGTAGAGAAAAAAATAACTTTGCATCGGTTATAATAGACGAATTTCCCTATGACACGCGCTCCCATTATGACAACGGAGGAGGTTGAAAATATGACGACAGGGGAATATCTGGAAATAAACAATGCCACTGTTTACGTCGGTAGGTGAGTAACGACACATCAAAGATAACACTTAAAATGTCCGGAATTCTCCTTTAATTACTTTTGATGCAGTAATTGTCTTTTTTCTTTCATTTATTTTTAAACTGTCACTTTACTATCATCATGTGGGGGGTACAGACCCACAGGTTGAGAACCACTGGCGTAACGGGCCATGGATGGACAGACCCCTCGGGGGACCACTGGTCAGAGTATACAGGATTCATGTGGTCAACAGTGTTTTTTTTACATTGTGTATAATGTGGGTGCGTCTGTGTGCATGTGCTGATTACTCACCCACCACCATGATGTTGAACTCAAAGCCGGCCTTCATGGTCTTGCGTCTCATCTGGTCCAGCACGGCCTCGATGCCCACATAGCCAAACAGTTCACTACCCCGCAACACCCCCACCCCGGGCGTGGGCGTGGGCGCGGGCCGGCACGCCGGGATAACCGGCTCTTTCTCCACCTCCACCTCTATGTTTGTCACGCCATCGTTCTTCTTCTCCTCCTCCTCCTCCACTTTTGCTTCCGAAGAGTTCTCCTCTTTCTCTCCGCTGGGCGTCTGGTCGCTGCTGGCGACCACGGGGGTCGCTGTGTCGACGACGCTCTGGGCCGGCGTCTGTCCGTTGCTCTCTCGCTCGTTCCCTCCTCCTCCTCCTCCTCCTCCTCCTCCCTCTTCTCCCCTCGCGGCTCTCTCCGGCTCCGCCTCTCTCTCCTCCATGGCGGTGGGCGTGTCCGTCTCCGACACTTTCGCCGTTTCTGCGGAGAGACACGGGGAACTTTAGATTTTGAGGAACACCTCACAGCAACGTAGCAATTAAACAAAAAAACACTTAAAATAATCAACATCCACACACACACACATCTAGAAAAACAAGACCTCGGTTCTAGTCAAATGACACAACGTCTGCCAAAAACATAGAAGTTGAGTGGTTCTCAAACTTTTTCGTGCCAAGGACTCCCATGTATTTGGCCGCGGACCCCCACCTGAAAATGTGTTGTGCCAGGGACCCCCAGAAGCAAAGATTTTAGTTCAAAATGTTCGCCTTTTAAAAAAAAGATTGAAAGATTTGCAAACATTTTTGAGATTTTTCAAAAATAGCAGATATACAAAGCTCATAGTGCGGCAATCTGTGCCGCGCTATGAGCTTGTAGATCTGCTATTTTTGAAAAAATAACCAAAGTATAAAATATGGTTAAAGTGGTTGTGACGCTATTTTAACTAATTTAGCTGGGGACCCCCTGGTATCCCCCCCAAGGACCCACTTTGAGAGCCAATGGACTAGTAGATAGGTCTAAGTTATTTGGGGGCTCGTCCAGGAAAAGGTTTCTGTGTGTGTGTGTGTGGGGGGGAGGGGGGGGGGGGTGCAGCAGAGAAGCCTTGCCCTGAGCCCATAAGCCAAATGACTCCCTCGGTCAGGAGAGGATTACATTGATTTGATTTCCCGGACACCTGGGTTCGAATCCAGGTGGTTACGCACACACTAAAGTGTGGTGTACACTATAATAGAAAGTCAATATGAGAGAATGGCATGCCATGTACACACAGGCACATGTATGCATTTATATGATGTGTAAAAGCCGCTTAATAGGCGTGAAAGGTTTGGCCGTCAAATATGACATATAGTTTACTTTATTGTTTCGTATGTATTGGTGCTGTATGTTGTGTTGTCATGGTAACCCAGAATGAATTTAGAATGACAACATCTCTCACGTAAACACACCCTCTACTCGGCATGACGTAGTCATGTATATGTTTGCATTGAGAATGCAAATGGAATAACCATTATTATTACTGCATGCTGAACCTTTGAGAAGAAACCATTTGGTCTTCTTGTGTAGGGAGTAACAATGGTACAAGATGGAACTAAATGAAAAACAGAACACAATTACACACACACACACACAGCCTTTCTCCCTCTCACTCACTCACTCACTCACGCAAACAGACACGCATGCATGCACGCGCGCGCGTGTGCACACACACACACACACACACACAGCCGTACTGTACACACAAAGGTCAGGCTGCATGTTTGATCGTTGACTCTTAAGATCAATCCTGTTTCTCTCTCTCTATCTCTCTCTCTTGCTCTCTCACTCTCTCTCTCCTCCCCTCTCTCCCACTCTCCTCCCCTTCTCTCTCTCTGTCACACACACTCACACACACACACACACACACACACACACACACACACACACACACACACACACACACACACACACACACACACACACACACACACACACACACACACACACACCCCCCATCTGTCCCTTTGATCCGTGCACCTTAATATATGAACTATCAGAGTGTGTTGTGAGGTGCTGTGGTATGTGGTGTTCTCAGGCAGAAGAAACACAGTTAGCTTTGAAGTCTGAAGTCCAAAGCCACAGCAATCTCCCTCTCGTTCTCTCTCTCTCTCTCTCTTTGACATGACTTCATTACTTTTAATTACCGGACATTACAGTGAAGACAGACAGGAAGGTATAGAGGAGATGACATGTGACACAGTCCAAGTGCCAGGTTTGATCACAGAACATTGGACAGACACATTAACCCATTAAGACCTGGAACGCATCTGTGTCACTTTAGATTTCTCGGCTATTCAAAAATAGCAGATCTACAAGCTCATAGCGCGGCACCGAGTGCCGCGCTACGAGCTTGCAGATCTGCTATTTTTTAAAAATCGTGAAAAAAAATTTTTTAATATTTTTTTCACAATTTGTTTTAGGATTTTGAATTTTTTTAGACACGGCCTCAGGTCTTAATGGGTTAAACATGCACACACCACTATTAACTTCATTTTCAGGATACTTAAGTAGTCCATTCAGCTAGCACACAGGACCACGACCACCATATTCTGTTCAGTGACAATTACACAGATACACTGTGGTCCCACCATAAAGTAAAAAATAATAGAGAGGGCACCGGATATCCCCTCCCATCCACTTGCATTGAGTTGCTCAGCCAGCGCATGGGCCGAAATCACCCCTTCTTCTGGGTTGTGAAATGTGATGGGCGAGGCCTACTTTGGGGCTTCTGCGCCGCGTTTTGGTGACGCGTTTTGAGTCACCTCGGTGCGCAGCCCCGTGCGCAAGCTCCTGAGTCGAGCCCATTGGTCAAAACCGTTTTCGCTCGTTCATTTACAGTGGCCCATGCTACAGTACCTATGAATGGCCAGCATGTTCCAATGCGCTTCAATGCAACCACTGGGTTCTGGGGGCTTGGGTCCCACTTAAGAATGCTTTGGCATCACTGGGCTATGGGAACATAACTAGCCAATTACAATGCTCCTGTCTCTCCGGCTTATGGGATATGTACCGTTACTAGCCAACTGCACTCAAGCTAATACAGTACACCGTCACAAGTATCTAATATATGTTAGATTAACACCGAGATATACATTCATCAAAATGACAACATACCCGGCCAAATCATGAGAGTCGTAACGTCTGCGCACGTTCATCACAGTCTAAGCTGTCTTAAGTCAGTCTTTAGCCCTTTGGCATAGTTTAGACTGCCACATACAGCACAGTCTGGAAATCAGGCATACACATTTGCCAAAAGAGCATGTTGGATTTGACAACCATCAAGTAAAGGTTGCAGTTTTTTACTTTTCAGTATAACTTTGCCAGCACATGTTTCAGCGACACATTATATACTTAGCACTATGGCAGCCAATGGAACAGTATCCCTACAATAAATGTATAGAGGTAATGTTGAAAAACGTGATGGTTTCACTTTAAGAAGGATATGATGCTATGAGAGACAATATAACTTGGTCGTTTGTCAAAAGAGGAAGAGAAAATCACAGTTACCTCTGGTGCCAACATATTTCTGCTAATAACTTCCGCCACTAGCTGGTGAGAAAAGGCCCAGATAGCGTGCTTATTTGTGTTGGACAGCAGGTTATTACAGGCAGGTGTATACAGCATATGATTGCTGTCAAGCGGAAATTTGTGTGTGTGTGTGTGTGTGTGTGTGTGTGTGTGTGTGTGTGTGTGTGTGTGAATGTATGTAGGTATGTAGGTAGGTATGTATGTACTGTATGTACTGTATGTACTGTATGTACTGTATGTACTGTATGTACTGTATGTACTGTATGTACTGTATGTATGTAGGAAATCACAGTGAATGTGAGTACACCTGTTCTTAGTGTCATTAGGCAAGCTGACACAGCAGTACACCACTCTGTCAGTCTGACTGTCTGTGTAACGGTAGCTCTCCTCCGCAACCGACGTCGGCGGCAGTAAGCGTTGGAAAGCTGCCGTAGAATGGGCGGTGGGTACACTACACTATCGTGTCGGGTCGCAAGTTGTAGCCAAGCGTCGGAAGTCGACCGAGCAACCTTGCTGATCTCCTGACTTCATTCGACTGACTGCCAGTCTGTAGTAATCTGCAGTGGTCTGTTTAGTGGAGAGCTACCTTAAGAGGATTATTGGTCAGCTCTGGAAATCACCCTGAGAATGCTACTGTATACCTCCGTGTGGGCACACAAACACACACACACACACACACACACACACACACACACACACACACACACACACACACACACACACACACACACACACACACACACACACACACACACACACACACACACACACACACACACACACACACACACACACACACACACACAAACAAATGAAGTGTCATGCTGTCTCACTGGAAAGTCATGACCGAGACAGAGAGTGGGTGGGGGTGAGAAAACACTCGCTTGCAGTGGATTGACCATAGTTGTGAAACCAAGCTCTCTGTGTGTATGTGTATGTGTGTGCGCGCACGCACGCTCGTGTGTATGTGACTGGCACATTTACCATGTCTCAACTAGTTCCTCTGTTACTGTAAGAGTCTGATACTGCCATCCGGCTCAGCCTGTCTTTCACCACGGACACACACACACACACACACACACACACACACACACACACACACACACACACTGCATGGCTAAAGTCAAAGTCATAGGCCATCACCATAATTTGATCAGCTATAAATACTCAACTCCAACAGCAGCACAAGGACTAATCCTGATGAACCAATTGGTGCTGTCAGGACAGAATGAGAGAGAGAGAGAGAGAGAGAGAGTGGTGTGTGTGTGTGTATGTGTGTGTGTGTGTGTGTGTGTGTGTGTGTGTGTGTGTGTGCGTGCGTGCGTGCGTGCGTGCGTGCGTGCGTGCGTGCGTGCGTGCGTGCGTGCGTGCGTGCGTGCGTGCGTGCGTGCGTGCGTGCGTGCGTGCGTGCGTGCGTGCGTGTGTGTGTCAGGAAATGACAGATAGATAGAGAAGCAAATGGAGAGTGAGGAGGAAGAGACAGGGATATAGAGACAGAAAGAAAGAAAACCAAAATGTAAGAGAAAAGTTAGAACACACACACACACACACACACACACACACACACACACACAGCACTATGTGCAGAGCGGAGCGGTGTGTGGTGGAGATGCATGAGAAAGACAAACACAGGCATCCCAGGAGGACGAGACCCCGGACCGCCGAGAGAAGGAGACAAGACACACTGACAGACACTGCGTTTGTTCAGGGAAGACAAACGAAACGCCCCAGAGACCAGGGAGAGAGAGAGAGAGAGAGAGAGAGAGAGAGAGAGAGAGAGAGAGAGAGAGAGAGAGAGAGAGAGAGAGAGAGAGAGAGAGAGAGATTCACCTTGCAATGTAAACATTAAAAGGGGAATGTTTTGTCATTCTGACACATCGTATTATGGAGATATATGTAGCAGAGTAGCCTTGTCTGGGGATGGGGGGATGGGGGGGGGGGTTCCCCTCTGACTGAGCGGTATGTTTGGTTTCCCTGTTCAGCAGATCCGGGTTCGAATCTACAGTGTAGGTGGTTATACACACTGACACTGCGGTTGCTGCAGCCCCCAGGTTCAATATTTCCACAACAACGCGTGCTTTCACCAACAGCCATGTTGTGATGTGTCCGTTTATGATTTTAGGGATGCACGTAACTGTTAAAAAATCTAATTAGAATATTCTACTGCCCTGGCAAAGATTTTCTCGACTATTCAAAATGAATTTGGAGACCGCCACAAAATATATAATATTCAAAATATATATTTTTTCGGTGGCATCCCTATTTATGATATCCTCCTGCCATCCACTAAATAAATCATATGGAAATGTTAAAATTGAACTAATCCTTGTTTTAATTAAACCAATCCAACTTGAATATCGTCTCTGTGGGGTGGAAAACCTCATATGTCCAAAACTGTTACTTTTCAGGATTCAAATTGAAAAATATCAAAAGTAGCAGATCTACAAGCTCAAAACGCGTCGCTTCGCGCTGCGTTTCGAGCCGCGTTTCGAGCTTGTGGATATGCTACTTTTGATGCTTTTGTGTGACGCTGTAGTATGATGAAGTAGGACATTAATTTACGAAAAAAACTGAAAAAAATACAATTCGGAGATAAGAGGTTTCTGCAACGATATGAAAGCTGCAATGCCATTTTGTGTTGGGTATACACTGTATGTTTTTCACTTATTGCTGTCTGTCTAACCACCCTATATACTTCATTGACCGGAGTATAGCTCCCAGAGACCTATACTAGGCCCCCATCCCTTTTCCCTAGTCTACACTAAATCTCTCTTCAGCTTGTACAGTAGATCAACTATTTTCGACGAATGTTTGCCTCAGAATAGGGACGCTACAGGGTTCATGTGGTAAATGATGACTATTCTACCGTGAAGGCGGAGAGAGAGACAGCAGAGAGAGAGAGAGAAAGCTTCAAACCAAGTGTGATGAGAGTTCATTAAATGAAAGTTAGCTCGAGTTCATTTACATCCCAAGACTAGATTAAAAATGTTTCAACACAACGAAATATGCTTTGAAGTCGTGAGCTTCATTAAGCGATAGTGAACAGTGAAGCGGTCATTATTAAGACATAAACCCTGACGAGGGTGATGCCGGTCTTGTATCATCACCCCGAAGGGGTTTATGTCTCAATAATGACCGCCTTGTTGTTCATTAACGCTCTTATTACGTGGCTACTTAATAAACTAATCAATTATTTGACACAAAGTATAACAACAAAAATGATTTCATTGATTTAAACAGGATTTCATTGCTTCTGCTAAAGAAAATAGTCTGTTAGATTCTACAGTTGCTACAGGTGTTGTGATTGAGCTGATAGTAAACGGTTTGTTACTGTTGATCACAGCTGTGTCCGCAATCGAGATATAACAGACGGCAGAATGCTGCGATTAACCAATCAGAAATGAGCATTCAACCCAGCCGTGTAAAACATTTCTAGAATGTTTTACATGTTGTATTAGAGATCTCCTAAACACTTTGAATAATTCAGACACAAGCAAGTTAACCAGGCACTTAATTGTATGATGGTGTCGTGTGAAAATAGTTCATCTACAAGATCACATCAGCGATTTTTTGTGAACATTTGGAATGGCCAAAATAGGGACATCAGGTTGAAAGTGGTTTAAAAACCCATTTTCAAGAGATCAACACCCAGGAAGGCAGAACATTGTGCAAATGAGCCTCTCCCAGTGTTCTTTAGAGGTGCTAATGTTGTCATTTGACTTGAGAGGCAGGGGGTCGGGAGGTGCAAAGCCATCATTTCGGAGCATTTGGAAGGTGTGAATGGTGATCCTTTGTAAACAACGGGTCCCCTTAAATGTTTTTCTTTCTCCAAATGGCTCTATTATGCAACTCATTATGCACCAGCCAGATCGAATCCACTACTAGGGTCATTTTCATAAACATTTAGTTACCATCATCCATATCCAGAGGGACTTTACAAATGCATCAACAACAGAGTAAGCTTTAGTTTCTTGAATGTGGGATATTACATAAACAATTGTAAGACGCACACAGTGCCATGTTTCTGTGAACAAAGTCGAGTCAGTGCCATCATACAAATAGGAATGGGCTAACCTACGCTTTCTTTTATTTTCAATATATGACATTAAAAATACAGCAAGGTTTTATTTGTCACTAACTTAAGTGCTTTCCAGTGGTGGAAAGTAACTAAGTACATTTACTCAAGTATAGTACTTAAGTAAGTATAGTACTTTTACTTTACTGGAGTAGGTCCACTACATCTCAGAGGCAAATATTGCACTTTTACTCCACTACAATTATTTGAGTACTTTAGTTACTATTTATTTTGTAGATTTGAATTATTATTACAAAACATTCATTAACCACTTCATCTCTGTGTGCATTTCGGCCACTTGAAAATAGCCGATCTACAAGCTCACAATGCGTCGCATTGTGAGCTTGTAGATCTGCTGTTTTCAAAATATTTTTATACATTTGAAAACTTGTGAAACGGGACATTCTGCATAATGAGTACTTTTTAAAAAACTTTTGGTACTTTAAGTACATTTTGATGAAAAAATTTGAGTACTTTTTCCACCACTTGTGGTTTCCTGATCAGCTGCTGATCTAGACCTACAGCAGAGAGTGAGGTCACAGATGGGGACTTGACTGAGATGAAGAACAAACTACAGAGAGAACAAGGGAGAGTGATTCAACGTCTGATACCAGCCAAAACAGCAACCACCGACATGCTCAAGCATGGTCCAGCTGACTCACATCATGCTTGATTAAAAAACTTTAAAAGAAACCTTTCGTCATGTTGTGGCATCATCACAGATGTCAAAGTACAAATCAGACTATATGTATGTCATCATCATCAGCTGGGCGTATTCCTCAACCTGAACGTACCAGTGAATCATATGCTGTGCAAGGTTAGACCGCACCTCAACAGGTGCTTTTAGAGCAAGTGGTGTTCAACATGAGGCCCGAGGGACCCCCGGAGCAGTGGCGTACGTACCCACTGTAGAGGCAGGGCAGGCCCAACTAAGATCTCACCCTCCCCTAGAAAACACAAATAACCCGAAAAGGTGTCATGCGTGCTTAATGTCCTCAAAGTCACGCATTCCAACAAGCTTTGAACTGAGCAGATTGGACCTTCCGTTCCAGAGATAATGGCCAAAACATCTTGAAAACGGCCACTTTCGCCGGTTTTCGATTGAGTTGAAATTTCTTTTTTGGGGGGGGGGTAATAGTGGGGGTGCAAAAAAAAAATCTTGCATGCCCTAAATGTAATTCCTGGGGACGCCCCTGCCCCAGAGGACAGCTAATTGTCACCATTTACAAGTAAATACAACTAGAGAATCATACAAGAATGTCTATTTTGTCAATACCTAAAGCTATCTAGAAAAGGTAAATGTACAAGAGATAAAAAAAAAAAAATATCCCCACACACACACCCATCTTATCAGATGGGTGTCCTAGTCTAAATGTTTGATCCTTGAAACAAAACACATCAATCACAAAGACTATGATGGAATACTACCGCAGTTTGAACATAACCGAATCCTCCAAACTAGTTCGTCAAATAAAGCAACCATCCAATAACATGAAGCATTTAATCACCGACTGAATAGAGTAACTTGAAGAATTAGGTCCAAGACTACACAACAACAAGTGAACTACGCTATATATCTTTTGGCTGCAGCTCGCCTGTGTTGCTGCAAGATAACATTCAGGGATATGTTTCTGAACAGCAAACTCTTTACAAGTTTTATCAGTCCCCGAGATGGTGCTCTGATAACCTCCTGCAGCACATGGGCAAAGAAACCACATGCACGCTACTAGCACGCCGCATGCCATGCCATGCATGCTGCAACACCAGTTGCACACACACACACACACACACACACACACACACACACACACACACACACACACACACACACACACACACGCGCACGCACACACACACACACACACACACACACACACACACACACACACACACACACACACACACACACACTGCTTGTGTCGTCCTGATAAAAAAATGTGGTTTGGGGTTTTGCAGCAGCAAAGTCAGGAACCAACGCATGCAACAACACAGCATTCTGTTCTTTGTCTGGTGACCCCCCCCCCTGTCAGAAGACCTGACGGACCCGGGACCCCCATATGGGTCCCCAGCCAGCACCGTTTAAGAAAGAGCACCTCAGAGTGTCTGTGACCGTGTGACCGGACATTTGCTGTTAAAAAAAGAAAAAGAAACGGGGGGGTGGGGGGCAGTTGCATAGCAACAGCCTGACAATTCAAACATTTATCAATTAACGCCCGGCTTGAGTTGACTTTGTTCCAGGCCTCTTTCCGAGATGTGACGCTCAAAAGGAGCGGTCCCCACTTTGAAGAACTTCAAAATTCCGCTCCTCTCTTACAAAAAAAAAGAAAGTGCATGCTAACTGAGACAAGGCAGAAGCTTTCCCTACCTCTACCCAACCCCCCCCCCCCCCTTCCATCTTCCATCTCCCTCCCGCCCCGTGCTGAAGTGGACCGATCCTGTCAGGGCCTCATTGTTATAGCTGAGGGCATTGAACGCAGCCCGCCGAGAACCCCGCGGCCCGGGTAACACCAAGTACACAAAAAGCGGGGGTGTGGGGGTGGGGGTGGGGGTAGTAACTCCTACCTTCTCTCATTCACAAAACACAACAGTTCTCTCCACGGCTTCCTCGGCAAGACGGTTCACAGCCACCCGGAGAGAGAAGGCCCCTCCGCACGCAGCACAGGCATGGAGGGGAACAACAAAATAAACGTCCCCTCTTGTCCTCCTCTGCTATCGTTACTCCTCTGCTATCGTTCCTCCTCCTCTCTGGGAAAAGTTTGTCCGGCGGGAGAAGAAGAAGTGATGGATCCCACACAACGATCAGAGGTGTAACTGTCTCTCTCTCTCTCTCTCTTTCTCACTAAACTCACTCTCTCTTTCCTTCTCTACCTCTCACTCTCTGCCTCTCACTCTTCTGCTGCCTCTTTCCCCGATGTGTGTGAGAGCAAGAGTGAAGGAGAGACACAGAGAGAGAGACAGAGAGAGAGAGAGAGGGGGGGGGGGGGAGGAGGGGACACACCATTCACATGCAGATAGACCAAGGAGCTCGTGCTAATCCCCAAGAGGAGGAGGAGGGGGAGGGGGGGGGGGAGTATGCTCCCTCCCTCCCTCCCCCCATAAGACTCATTTACACACGAGTGGATGTCAGTCATATACTCTGTGGGCTAAAGAGAGAGAGAGAGCGGAGCCTGATTTACACCTCACTGC
>NC_137615.1:12685727-12693227 GCF_963280865.1 Gymnoscopelus braueri
CCCTACAAATTTTACTAAACCATCGGAAGTTTATCAGGTCATTTTATACGTTGAGAGTGTTTCAGCTAGGAAACAAGGTTGCCAAACACTTCTCCAACTACAGAATCACAGAGGGGGGAGGGGGAGAGAGAGAGAGAGAGAGAGAGAGAGAGAGGGGGGTGGAGATTCCATCACAGCAAGTTTTCCAGTGCTATTAAGTGCTGATTTATCAGCGACAGTTTGAAGTTGTAAATTTGAGAGCTGATTTGAGAGTTGCTTGTTCAAGCGTTGAGCTGATATGGCTCGGGGGTGGGCAGTTTACTTTTCATATACATGTTAAATGATCTGTCATGGATGTTGACACTTTTACAGTGTTTGAATTTCAAAGATATGATTTGCTGTTTCAATGTAGTCTTCGTCTCCCATTTTAGATAGAGGGTGCAGGTTTAAACTTCCACTACATTGGGCTCAAGTTGGTTTCGGTTTGCACAATGTTACAAATTCAGTTATTTGAGAAGCAGGGTGATACTGTTTGGCTTTGAACATTAGAATTGAATGTATCCTTCATTAGCAACCATATCAAATGTTAGCATCACACACCACATGTGTACATGAACATCATGGGTGTTCCCACACTCGCTGTGCTGAAATATCAACAGCCAAAGGTTTTGTGTAATGGTGCAATGAGGATGTAACTGGAGTTTTTTTCTCTCGTTTGCCTCTTTAGTTGTATTTATACTAAGTGGGAGTATTAAAATGTTCAAGGTGGTCCCGGCCTTAAAGGAACAGAGCCGTGTGTCAAAATTCTCAGAAACAGGCCTTATCTGTAAAGTGACAGGGTACTAAAAACATTCTAATGATCAGCTAGTAGTGCATGGGCCACAGTAATACTTGCAAAGTCACTTGACTTCTGCTGCAGCTAATGTTTGCATCATTATAGTCCCACACTGAAGGGACAGTGGGATTGTTGTCTTTTATTTTGTTGCTGAAGGAATGTATCGTTCTTCTGAATGACCAACCAGACAGAGAGAGTTCAGCCACTGTTTTCATGTGAACATCGTTACTTGATTGGCTGGTTTTCAATGGAAAGTCTGCGTTTATTCACATGCGATTGGATTAGCCACACATTGCATGTACTCTGCCTTGGGTAAAAACTACTTTGAAGGAATACCTCAACATAAAAAACAATACAATACAAATTTGGATTTTTGATAAAGAAAAACATGTCTGATGTAGTCTCTATTATGACTGAAAAAAGTTGTGTATTTGTCTTGAGGTATGATGATACACTTCATTAATTCCCAAAGGGGAAATTCACATTTTCACCACCAGCAAATGTGCTAAATGTGTTATATTAGCAGCCTTGTTTGGGGCTGCTGTCTAGCGCCACTTGAATATGGGCTTGTTGGTTGGTATCCTTTGTCTTTCCTTGTTAATTGGCCTTTTAAATGCATGCACACACTGACATCATCCCGCACCACAGAGTGCACTGGACACTTAGGTATGGAGAGACAGTAAAGGTATCATACTATTTAGTTGCACGCCGGAAACAGTCAATCTACAAGCTCACAACGGTCCGCGGCTATTAGACAAAGGGAGAGGGGGAGCAACTGTCAACATACAGTGTGTAAGTGTTTTTAACTGACTTAACACGCACGCACGCACGCACGCACGCACGCACGCACGCACGCACGCACGCACGCACGCACGCACACACACACACACACACACACACACACACACACACACACACACACACACACACACACACACACACACACACACACACACACACACACACACACACACACACACAAACACTAGCAGAGAGGAATTTGAAGTGTGTGCCTCATAGCGAGTGTCAACATGTAGAAGACTCAAGACAAGGAGGACATAGGCTGCTGTCTCTCTGGGTCTCTGCACCTCCCTACTAAGAAATGCTGGGGGAAAAAAATCTTTTGATATGAACAGAGCCAGCAGCACAGAAAATGTGCTTTTACAGTACAGAGATATAGAGTTGATTTAACAAATTGTACTTATTGTTTTAAAAACCCCCAAACAGATTAGCCCCCACAGTACATCACTGATCTGCTAACTCCGAGAGGAGGAGGCTCATGGATATGGAAATGCACCTTCACTGTGGTCGAATTACAAACCAGCAAAATCAAACATCCTAGTGCTGCCCCCATGTGGTGAGAAGGTATAACTACAACCCTGAAATATTCCACATACACACACGTGCACGCACGCTTGCACAAGTGCGTTAACATATGTATGCACGCACACGCACAGGGACGCACACGCACACGCGCACACACACACACACACACACACACACACACACACACACACACACACACACAATCTTATCTGATGTGAGATTGTGATATCTCTCACCTGTGTAAGCAAAAAGCGAAAAGTGTGCGGCACACTTATCTAAACTATCTATACACAGGCTCTGACGCAGAACCGGGCAGGCTATCAGACAGGTCCATAAACAGTGCAGAAATAGGATCTAGTTGTGTAGGAAACCTTTAGGACATGGCCTTCAATACCCCATTGTACTGCTGAAGCCCCCCAATAACCCCCCCCCCCCCTGCAATGCATTATGCCTTGCATCTGTCCTGCATTAGTGCTGTGCAGAGAGAGAGAGTCCTTATGGAAGTTCACATCCAATGCGTTTATGCAACATCTTTCCTGCATTAGTACACAAGACAATCCAAAAAAACTGTGGTCCAGGGACAACCGGGGGTCCTTGAGGGGGTTCCAGAGGGTCCCCCAGCAAAATGACCGATAGTTCCCAAAACCAAAAAAGGAACGTTCACATTTCTGTAGCTCTAGACAGTGTACAAATGAAACCAAATGGACCCTTCCTTACCGTTCTACAGTATTTCTATAACAGCAGGCATCACACACACATAAATTCAGCTTTAATATGATAAATGTGTGCAATGCTGTTAATGTGGAAATTCAACTCAAATCCTGTGAGAAACCGTCATCTCCGGACGCCAGCGGAATGAAAACGTTTTAACCCATTAAGGCCTGAGTCCAATTCTTAAAATGTTTTTTAAAATCCTAATAGAGTTTTGAGAAAAATAAAACATATATTTTTTTCACGATTTTTCAAAAATAGCAGATCTACAAGCTCGTAGCGCGGCACTCGGTGCCGCGCTATGAGCTTGTAGATCTGCTATTTTTGAATAGCCAAAGAAATCTAAGGTGACACAGATGCGTTCCAGGTCTTAATGGGTTAAGCTAGACTGTCTGTTTCCCTTGAAAACGTGCCTAACGTATATTCATATACATAAATATACATCGTCTCTGTCGGGGTGGAAAACCTCATATGTCCAAAACTGTCGCTTTTTCAGGATTCAAGTTCAAAAGCATCAAAAGTAGCAGATCTACAAGCTCAAAACAAGTCGCTTCGCACCGCGTTTTGCGCTTGTGGATCTGCTACTTTTGTGTGGCACTGTAGTCACGATCAAGTGGGGCGTTAATTTAGGGGGAAAAAAGTTAGAATATGGAGATGAGAGGTTGTCTGCCCCGACAGCATTGATATTCATCACGTTCTGGGTATAAGTTGGGCAGATTCCAACGGAACTTGGCGGCTCCGGGAGCCCAGACAGATTCCAACACAAATATGGGATAATTGCATTTGATATGACCAGGCATCAGTCACTTGTGTTTACATTATCTTAACATGCTCTTTACTCTGATGCAAGTGAGTTTAAGGTTTCACTGTCATTCCTGAATTGTTACACATCAGTCACTTTAAATTGCGAATCTAATTTTCCTCTTAAAACGCATTAAGACCTGAGACAGATTCTACAAATGCCTTCTAAGGGCACGGTCACGCCAAACTATGGCCGCCGGGCTGATAAACTCAGGTTGAGTGCGGCCAGAGCATTCTAAAAAAACGGAGTAGTTTGCTGCGTATTCTGTCCCAATAACCAGCGACGCACCTGTCACTCACTTTCAGGACCCTCCCCGTAGCCCGCAGTTACTCAATTACGTTTGCCTGAGTCTTGGGACGGTCCGCCTTCGACTCACCCGATTGGACAGAGGGGGAAAAAAGCAGCATCTGTATCGAGCATTTATCTGCTTCAAATAGACAAGGCGTACAGAACGCATAAACGCAAGGTGTGCGCGACACACAGAAAGATACGCAGGACCATAAAACCATGCCATTCCCATTGAAAAGCATTGGCAGAATCCACCCTCATAGGTAGAATTAAAGTGCGGTGTGGCCGTGCCCTAAATCAGTAGTTCTCACTTTCGCACTTTCAAGATTTTTCAAAAACGTTCCAAAACAACAGATGCACGAAGTGACGCGCTGTGAGCTTGTATATCTGCTAATTATGAATAGCCATCGCAAAAAATCTAAAATGACACAGATGCTTTCCCGGTTTTAATGGGTCACTAACCATAAATGACCTGAAAGGTAGGGTAAGTGATATATTTTGGTTAAAACAGAAAGGTTTTTGTTGAAAGGTTAAAGCACTATATTCAGATATAGAGTGTAACAGGGGTCACAGGGGTCTCCCCGTCTCTCCAGCTCTTTGATAAACAGAAAATACATTTTCAGGTAGGTGACAAAAATGTCAGCCAATCGGGAGAGAGTAGTCAGAGTACCCATTTATCACCTTAAATGTTATAGTCAATCAATGAATGAATCAATCAATTTTATAGTGTTCCATTTCCAATGTTGTCTGGTAATTTCTTTGTGCCGTCACTTCCAATTTCACTTGTTTAATCTGTATCCTGTCTGAATTCTCTATCCCGATTGGATAAAATAGATATACTGACCCGAAAATGCATTTTCTGTTGAATAAAGAGCTTGAGAGACATGGAGACTCCTGTTACTGAACAAACACTCTGTATAGCAATAAGTACTATCAGAATATAGAGCTATTTAACACTTATTTTAACCAAAAGAAAATCACTTACCAAACTTTTAATTCTATTTGAAAAATATGACTCGACTTGTAATTGACTTGACAATATGAATACTTTAAAGGAGCTACACCATGAATTTAAAAAATATATTTGATATTTAATATCATATGGTGTATGTCCCTCAAACCTTTTTCAAAAGGTTTGAGCCTAAATCATCACTCAGATATACTCATCCCAAGTCAATTGTCTCTGGCTTATACAGCACTTTCAGCTGCAATACCAAAACGTCCTCTTGGGCAGGGGGGGGCTACTGAGCAATTCTGTTAATACAAAATTCTGTTAATAAAAAAAAATATATAAAAAAAAAAAAAAAAAATGGAAAAATTCTGCATAAAAAGAAGCATCTAAGAAAAATACAAAATCGAAAAAAAAACACTTTGAACATTTTTGAACAATTCCACCAAGTGTTTGAGGTGCCTGTTTCACCCACTTCCGGGGGGCGGAGCCAAAATCCGAGCCCGAAGTATTTGTTCGTAGACCCCCACTTAGGGGGGGTAGAAAAAGTTTCGGAGCGATTCGGGCACTTTTCATTTAACATTGGGTTTGCCATCAAAAATGTTTATGACCTCATAAACATTGCCATTCTGAGATCGCCTGTTCAGACACGCCCATTCTGGAAATCCATGAAATGAGAAGGAATGACTGAATTTAAAAAAAAAAACATTTTTTGGGGTACAAGAGACACTGGGGACCCCAAAAAATACAAAAAACCAAGAAAAAAGTGATTTTCATGGTGTAGACTCTTTAAACTTAACAGTGTTGCCATTGTTGTTTCTAAGAGACGTGAGCAAAAACAACAGGTTTGTGAAGGATTATAACGAGCATCCATCTTGTGTTCACATTAGATGATGTCGGGGCTTGCTGCTGTGACATGAGGAATGTGTTCATTTGCTAATGCAGGACTCTAATTTCCCTTAATGGGTCATGGTTGGAGTAGAGGAATGTGTCCTGGCTGTCTCTCTCCTTTCTTCTCCTTTGTGTGGTATGTTCAGTATGTTTTGGTTGTTATTGCTCTTTTGTCGTGTAGGTAACGTGCGCGCCCGTGTGTGTGTGTGTGTGTGTGTGTGTGTGTGTGTGTGTGTGTGTGTGTGTGTGTGTGTGTGTGTGTGTGTGTGCAGAAAAGTCAACAACCCAACCCACCCTCTATTTTCTGTAGCATCTCTGTTTCGATAAGTCTTAAGGTTCCGTAGAGCCTCTGGAAAAGGCTGAAAGACATGCTGTCTGCCATGCAGGAATGGAGTACTGTGCTGTACATGTATTTCTTTCTGTCAAAAGCGCCATTGGTCACCTATAGGAATGTTCAGGGGAGGGCTGCGGTCAGAAAAATACAACTTTCAATAGAACGATACTTCTATTGAAAGCTGTATATGTCAGGTTCTTGTGCACCACTGCACCCCTAGAAGCAAAAAACTGTTGGTCTAGATAATGTAATTCACAAACCATTGATCACTGAAAAAAGCGTTCCAAACTATGTTAAAAAAAATAATGCCACGATTGTCGTTTTAAAATAAATACAGTACATATTTTTCTCATTTATTCAATATATTGTACCCCACAACCCAACCAGTAGCTCAATTGACCCCATAAACACAATCTAAACGAGCGGTGTGGGGCGGCAGTGGATCAGGGGTAGTGTGGCCGGATGGGAACTGTGAGGTTCCCAGTTCGATCCCGGGCTCCCCCAGAGTTAGTGTCGAAGTGTCCTTGAGCAAGACACTGAACGCCTAATTGCTCCCGATGAGCAGGTTGGTGCCTTGCATGGTTTCCTCCGCTATTGGTGTATGAATGTGTGTGTGTGTGTGTGTGTGTGTGTGTGTGTGTGTGTGTGTGTGTGTGTGTCTGTGAATAGGTGAATGTAATGCACAATCTATGTAAAGCGCTTTGGATAAAAGCGCTATATAAATGCACCATTTACCATTTAAACAAGTAAATGGTGCACAGCAGGACGGACCAAAGTTTGGGAACCACTAGCACTCCATGAGCACTCCCATCCACCAATGGCTACTGTAATGTTAACATCAACCTACATGAAATAGAGCAAAAATAAAATCTCATGACTGAAAATGTAATGATGTTTAGGTGTTATCATTCTACATACAGCCAACCAGTTGAAGAAATCACAGATTGAGGCTTTGACCTTTGATGCTTTTATAAAATGTCTGAGACCATTCATGTTTATGGAAGATGCTTCTAAACAAGTACTCCATCGCTTGTTTGACCATTTCAAATACTCTTCAATCGTAAAATGACTGATAGCCGAAAAAAGCCGGTCTACAAGCTCACAACACGTCGCGCTGCGACGTGTTGTGAGCTTGTAGATCTGCTATTTTCGGTGCGCGAAATGCTTCCGACGAAGACATGCTGGCTTGAACGGAATCTAAATGACTGAAATCAGCCTTGGCTACTGAGAACTGTAATCCATGAACCTATAATTGGTGCTGAATACTTGGTTTATGGATTCAGTGAAACATGGGGTAGCTCCTCTTACCCAATAGCTCAGCCTTTACTGTCCGTGGGAATGAAGGAGGGTTTGACTATCTGAATGCCATTGTATTTCTTTAATGT
>NC_137615.1:12698227-12723227 GCF_963280865.1 Gymnoscopelus braueri
GCACGCACGCACGCACGCACGCACGCACGCACACGCACACGCACACGCACACGCACACGCACACACACGCACGCACGCACGCGCACACGCACACGCACACGCACACGCACACGCACACGCTCACGCTCACGGCTTGTGTACACAAAATGCAGACGCACACTTCTGTCCCTGGCAACGCATACTGAAGCACACACAAGTATGTATACATGCAACCACTCCTCGCCAGTGACCTACAAGCACACATGTGTGTGCGTGTGCGTGTGTGTGTGTGTGTGTACAAGACAGTATTTGCTCAGTACAACACATTACAACTGCCATAAATTGAATGGTGAATATTCTCTGTAGTGCAGTTGTTGTTGCTCTTTATTTACCCAGGGTAGTAGCTGAGCACATGTGCTCATTTTCAGCAACGCCCTGCACATAGACACACACACACACACACGTACACGCACACGCACGCGCACACGCACACGCGCACACACACACACACACACCTGCCGGGCAACCTTCCGGCAACAACTGCGCTCCTCTAACCTTTAGGCCACCACTGCCGTGTGTGTGTGTGTGTGTGTGTGTGTGTGTGTGTGTGTGTGTTTGTGTGTGTGTGTGGTCTCCATGTGTGTTGAATGAACTTACGTCTCACACTGTTTGCTCACTGAATCACATTGTTCAAGTTTGGCGGAAGTGAGTCGGTGTAAATCCCACTTCAAAACTGAATTCTAGACGCTCTGGTGAAGAGACTTCTTGCTACTTTTTATACATTTTGTGAATACATTATAGCGTATATAACCGCTATGTAAATGATTCCTTGTAAATTCCTGCTTTCTTTGTCTACTTTGTACGTATTGTTCTTGTTGTCATGGGAAGCACATGCAGCGTTTCAGTGTGAACGAACAAGGCAACCTAAGAGGTGTGATAGCGGAGCTGTTTCAGCGCCCTCTAGTGGAGTCATTTGCAGACACAGTGAGATACATGCCAAGCTTGAGTTGACATTAACCACGCCCAGAAAATAGACCTGTGTGCTAATTGCAACTTTTTAATAATCGTTTGAAATCAATTAGTAACTGGTGCACCCCTGGTCTAAAGCTTTAAGTTAAACTGCATCCCTCGGTGTTGTCAGTCACTTGCAGCAAAAAAATATAGATTTTCAGGCTGACAACGCAGGGCGAAACGCTGCTGACCCCATACCTGGTGACTCACGGTGAAGCTGCCTGCCGATAAGAGGCATGAGAAACCCTTTGAATGCATTCAGACACAGAGAATGGCTCATTCAGAGTGGCTCTGTATACATTCGGACATCAAAAGATTGTCCTATTTGGATAAGTGTGTCCGCTTGTGAAGACGGAGCCGCTCCTCTCTGTAACCCTGTGTGGGACGGCGGGGAGGGGGGGGGACGTACGGGACAGAGAGGGTGGGGCTGCATGGGACCCAGAGGGGTGGGGTGGGGTGGGGGGGGGGGGGGGTTGTATAGGTTGGCGGGGGATACAAAGGACCACTTGTGACGAACAAGAGGGCCACAGAGGAGCGAAGTCATGGTGTCAATATCACATCTGACTCGGCCCCGAGGCCGGACAATCTGTTTCTCTGTCTGTCTGTCTGTCTGTCTGTCTGTCTGTCTGTCTGTCTGTCTGTCTGTCTGTCTGTCTGTCTGTCTGTCTGTCTGTCTGTCTGTCTGTCTGTCTGTCTGTCTGTCTGTGTCTCTGTGTGTCTGTCTGTCTGTCTGTCTGTGTCTCTGTGTGTCTGTCTGTCTGTCTGTCTGTCTGTCTGTCTGTCTGTCTGTCTGTCTGTCTGTCTGTCTGTCTGTCTGTCTGTCTGTCTGTCTGTCTGTCTGTCTGTCTGTCTGTCTGTCTGTCTGTCTGTCTGTCTGTGTCTCTGTGTGTCTGTCTGTGTCTGTCTGTCTGTCTGTCTGTCTGTCTGTCTGTCTGTCTGTCTGTCTGTCTGTCTGTCTGTCTGTCTGTCTGTCTGTCTGTCTGTCTGTCTGTCTGTCTGTCTGTCTGTCTGTCTGTGTCTCTGTGTGTCTGTCTGTGTCTCTGTGTGTCTGTCTGTCTGTCTGTCTGTCTGTCTGTCTGTCTGTCTGTCTGTCTGTCTGTCTGTCTGTCTGTCTGTCTGTCTGTCTGTCTGTCTGTCTGTCTGTCTGTCTGTCTGTGTCTCTGTGTGTCTGTCTGTGTGTGTCTGTCTGTCTGTCTGTGTGTGTCTGTCTGTCTGTCTGTCTGTCTGTCTGTCTGTCTGTCTGTCTGTCTGTCTGTCTGTCTGTCTGTCTGTCTGTCTGTCTGTCTGTCTGTCTGTCTGTCTGTCTGTCTGTCTGTGTCTCTGTGTGTCTGTCTGTGTGTCTCTGTCTGTCTGTCTGTCTGTCTGTCTGTCTGTCTGTCTGTCTGTCTGTCTGTCTGTCTGTCTGTCTGTCTGTCTGTCTGTCTGTCTGTCTGTCTGTCTGTCTGTCTGTCTGTCTGTCTGTCTGTCTGTCTGTCTGTCTGTCTGTCTGTCTGTCTGTCTGTCTGTCTGTCTGTCTGTCTGTCTGTCTGTCTGTCTGTCTGTCTGTCTGTCTGTCTGTCTGTCTGTCTGTCTGTCTGTCTGTCTGTCTGTCTGTCTGTCTGTCTCTCTGTCTGTCTGTCTGTCTGTCTGTCTGTCTGTCTGTCTGTCTGTCTCTCTGTCTGTCTGTCTGTCTGTCTGTCTGTCTGTCTGTCTGTCTGTCTGTCTGTCTCTCTGTCTGTCTGTCTGTCTGTCTGTCTGTCTGTCTGTCTGTCTGTCTGTCTGTCTCTCTCGCTTTCTCTTCCCTTCTCAAATGTACACACATTTATATAAATATCAATTAAAATTCCCCCTCTCCCTCTCTCTCTCTCACACACACACACATGCACACGCACACGCACACGCACACGCACACGCACACGCACACGCACACGCACACGCACACGCACACGCACACACACACACGCACACACACACACGCACGCGGCTCTACATAGCACAGAACAGTGTGCTGAATGTGAGGGCCGTGCAGCTGCAGTGCTCATGGGCGTTCGAGGAGGTGGGAGGTTAGCAGCAGGCTAGCTGTAGGAGCATCCTGTCTGTGACAGAGAACACTGATCAACTGTGTAGATAGCTCCTACACTCCGTCTGTCTCATTCACACGCACGCGCACGCACGCACACACACACACACACACGCACACGCACACACACACACACAGATACACTAAGCTACAAGCAACACATGCGCCTCTTTTCTATATGCACTGAAACACACGGCACCCATGCACACCTTAAACCCGTGGTGGGAAAAGTACTCACATGTTTTACTTAAGTAACAGTATCAATACTGCAATGTAGAAATACTCCGTTACAAGTAAAAGTCCGGAATTAAAAATGTACTGGTATAAAAATGTACTTAAAGTACAAAAGCAGAAAGTACTCATTATGCAGAATGTCCTATTTCACAAGTTTTCAAATGTATAAAATGTTTACAAATCTTTTGAAAATAGCAGATCTAAAAGCTCACAATGCGTCGCATCGCGACGCATTGTGAGCTTGTAGATCGGCTATTTTCAAATGGCCGAAAGATATATAGGGCTGAAGTGGTTAATGTGTGTTTTGTAATAATAATCAAAATCTACAAAGTAACTAGTAACTAAAGTTTTCAAATAATTGGAGTAAAAGTACAATATTTGCCTCTGAGATGTAGTGGAGTAGAAGTAAAAGTATCGGAAATTGGAAATACTCAAGTAAAGTACAAATACCTACAAAATTGTACTTACTTTCCACCACTACAAGCAACACATGCGCCTGTATTCTGTACACACTGAAACACAGGCACCCATGCACTCCTTAAACATATTACGCCCAGAAAACACACACATGCTCCCATACCATACAAACACGCAGCCACGCACAGAGGAGCGCTTTGACCAGAGGTCAATTCACTTATCCCATCCTGCCAGCTATGACTGAGGTGTCTCTCTGTGATGGTCAACGTGCTGCTGTAGTACATACCACGACACACACGTGCGCAATTGCAATACTGCAATGTAGAAGTACTCTGTTACAAGTGAAAGTATTGGAATCAAAATGTACTTAAAGTACCAAAAGTAAAAGTACTAAAATGTTTGAAAATAGCACATCTACAAGCTCACAACGCGTCGCGATGCGACGCGTTGTGAGCTTGTAGATCTGCTATTTTCAAATAGCCTAGGTATACTAAAACAGGGCTAAAGTGGTTAATGTATGTTTTATAATGTAATAATCTACATCTGCAAAGTAACTAGTAACTTAAGTTTTCAAATAATTGTAGTGGAGTAAAAGTACAATATTTGCCTCTGAGATGTAGTGGAGTAGAAGTAAAAGTATAGACAATTGCAAATACTCCAGTAAAGTAAAAGTACCTCAAAATTGTACTTAAGTAGCCTACAGTACTTGAGTAAATGTACTTTACACCACTACATTACACCACTCCCCACACACACACCCACACACCCCCACACACACACACACACACACACACACACACACACACACACACACACAAACACACACACACACACACACACACACACACACACACACACACACACACACACACACACACACACACACACACACACACACACACATATTGAGGGGAGTTAGCCGGCCTCGCAAACCTCTCGTCTGCCACTACAGGTCACAAGTCGACAACCCTTGCGTCATTCACACATTAACAGTCTTTCATAATATGATTCACGGTGGATTCATTCAAGTTTACATTCCTAATCATTGTGTGATTACAAAACCATAGTGCTCATTTCACTCAGAGTGGGTGAAGTCCCCTTGAAATAAAACTGCACTTGTGTTTGATTCAAGTCTAGCAGAAGGGTTTCTGCTGTCTCTGTTTTGACAATGCTGGCACCAGAATGTCATTGTGGAGTGTTTGCAGCTTTCTATAGTAATGATTATATGCATACAAGTCACTGAGAAACAACCATTACTGCACTAAAGGGGTTGTTTCACAAACAGTCGTATATGCCTAAACACACATGCTCACACTCACACTCACACACACACACACACACACACACACACACACACACACACACACACACACACACACACGTATGCGCACGTCTAAAGGCAGACAAGTAAAAAAGTGTCATGGGGCACTAGTGCACATTCTGTCTGTATACACACACAGGGTGCATTAAAGATGAGTCAACGTTTAAGTGTGTTTGAGGATGGTACTTGAAGCTTTATAGTTTCCTGTTGATGTGAAGTTAAGTACAGTACTGCACAGTACAGCCCAGAGAGGAGCAGCACACGAGTAAACATCCACGCTAACACACAACACAACACAACACACAGCCGACACACCGCTATACTAGCCAGCAGTACATCTATAACAATCTAATACGACAGAGATGTATATCATTACCATGTGCATCTAATAATATGAAAGTATGATCATAGGGACGCAGCGCGTTGCGAACTTGCGGATTCCGCTATTTTCAACAGAGCATTACTCACACCTATATGTCATTACCACAGCAACCAATGAATGCACAAATCCAATCTCGATCAATTGGGCAAATAACACTTTTTTTGGACGGTCAATGTCAGAGATCAGATCTGAACAAAGCGTATAAAGACCTGCAGAGTATGTGGCACATGCAGTCACAAGGTTCTCCACAACAACAGAGAACATCCACCCCTTGACCACTGTTAGCTTTTTGGTCATTTTCTGCATTTCATATGGTTAATCTAACATGTGTCATACCTACCGGCTCAGAGGAACGTCTGCCTGTTTAAGCCAATATGATGTTGACATTGACAGTCACGCATATAAACAGTGGAGTGGATTATCTCAGTTAAGGGTTATGAACTGCAATGAGCTCCATGGTCTAGTCTAGTAGTCCGACCCCCTGTAGAGACAACAGACAGTAATTTGAACTGTGTGTGTGTGTGTGTGTGTGTGTGTGTGTGTGTGTGTGTGTGTGTGTGTGTGTGTGTGTGTGTGTGTGTGTGTGTGTGTACGTATATGAGAGAGAGAGAGAGAGAGAGAGAACTACATTGATGAATAACAGCCATAGCCTACATTCTATGTGCATTTCTATGTGCTCATAGAACACTATAGATTTCTGAAGATTTCTTAGATAAGTTAATAATCAGAACTGTGTCATCTTTGCATCTATCAGGCTCTATCATTAATCATGAATGCAATATTAAGACCCATAATCGTTCAGCCTTTTTGAGCAGTGTTCTTTAACATTCCATTCAATGGTAATCCTAATAATACATGTAAACGATATTCCAAAAAGATAAAAGGTAGTACATCTCAAACTAATGCATTTACATGTATTTATTTTCTCTCACATCAAAGCAGACAAATGCTTATGCGGTTTGCTGAAGAGCCCTCCTCAGAACCTCAACCCTAATAATAATGCAATAACAGTGGGTGGAATGTTTACAAACGGAAAACTGGTTGAGAATGGACTCCCCCTAACATTACCGGCCGAATGCTTGTGTGTGTGTGTGTGTGTGTGTGTGTGTGTGTGTGTGTGTGTGTGTGTGTGTGTGTGTGTGTGTGTGTGTGTGTGTGTGTGTGTGTGCACATGCACAGACTGCACACGTGTGTGCAGGCGCGCGCCCACGTGCGTGCTCCTGTGTACCTCGGCAAAAAATGACACTAATTACTCGAGTACCAGTACATCACATGTCAGCCAAAGTTTCCCACTGTCAATCATCCAGCAGAGCTGCGTTTAACCACATCCCGATGACGTCACACCTGACGTCTTTGAGAAAAACACCCCAAAAACATTATTGTGGTGGAGACCGTGATAGCCCAGTGGTTAGGGCTCATTCCATATCGTTACTGTCGGGTTAGTCTAATGTCTAATGTCCAAAACCCTTCCTTTTTTATCATTATTTTATCTCACAACAAACTATTTTCACTGCTTTTGTGCGACACTCTTGTATGAGTAGAAGGGCCTTAATTTCCCCCAAAAAAACTAAAAACATAAAAAGTTGAAATATGGAGGAACAAGGTTTCTGCCTGACAGCAAAGATACTGTACACAGTAGACTCTGCATGACAGCAAGTCTCCGGTTCGAGTCCCGGGCGGGCGGACCATTTGCTGCAGGTCCCTCCCCAAGTTCTCCTTGTTTCATTGTCTCTGCCCACCAGAGGTGGAAGGTAACTAAGAGGTAACATTTACTGTACTTCGGTAAAATGTTTGGGTACTTTCACTTAACAACTTTCAGAGACTCCAACCGAAGGCACACAGACAAATCCTGCGTGTTACGTTGAGAGTGTCAAAAATTGATTCGTAAGGTCTGTGATATAAAAGTATAACTCAGGATTTTCTCGTGTTATCAAGCTATATGCAGGACTATCTTCTGAAACATCTGCAGCTGTTCCCGAACACCTGTTCCGCAATAAAATAATATAAATAATAAAAAAACATAAAATTGCGCGTGTGTGTGTGTGTGTGTGAAAGAGCGAAACCGAAAAAGACATTTATCACACCGTGATAAATTATGATTTACATCACAATTTACGATCTTATAAAAGCAATTAGTCAGGGAAGGACAGGTAGTTTGATAAGCGCTCGCAGCCCCCATTAGGTCCTGGGACATGGGATGCTGCAGAGGGCTCATAAATCAGCCCCGCGTGTCCGCAGAACTTTTCCACTATAGCGTGTTAAATCAACTCACACCCTGGCTGTAGGCACGGAGACAAGATGAAAGCCTTGTGCGCACGCGCACGCACTGATGTGGAAACATGCAGGTGTCATTGCATGTACAGTACATGCACACACACATACTACACACACACATACACATACACACAAACGTAAACTCATCTCAAGAACCTGGTACCCGGGGGCAGGAAATATTTCTCAAGCAGGTATTTAATTAATCTTTTTTTCTTTCCATCTCTCTCTATCTCTGTCTCTCTCATGTATCTTTTCCCTCCCTCACTCTCTCCTCTGCTGCCTCTCCATTCATTTCTCCATCACCCTCACTTCCCTCCCTCATTTCTGCTATTCCCCTCCCTCTCTCTCTCTCCATCTCTCCCCCTCTCTCTCCCTCTGTCTGTCTGTCTCTCTCCCTCTCCCCCCTCTCTCCATATCTCTCTCGCTCACTCTGTCTCTCTCTCCCTCCCTCTCACCCTATCTCTCTCGCTCTCTCTGTCTGTCTGTGTGTCTCTCTCTCTCCTCCTCTCTGTCTCTAGTCTCTCTCTAGTCCCCCTCTCTCTCCCTCTCCCTCTCTCTCTCTCTACTTGATCTCTCTCGATGTCTCAGATTAAGGGGATTATAAGAGAATGCTAGGCCCCCCGGGACCAAAGACCACATTACAAGGACCTGCCAATGCACATCATGGGAATGCCTTCTTTGTGTGTGTGTGTGTGCGTGTGCGTGTGCGTGTGCGTGTGCGTGTGTGTGTGTGTTTTAATGGGTAATGTCTAGTCATAATAGCAGCTATGTAGGTTAGGGAGGGGTGCTCCACTGTGGGGTATTTATGTTGAATGAATGAACGGTACAACTTTTTTCCCAAAGGTCGCTTTGCACAGATGAATGGATAAAAAAAAAAACAAGGCTCATCTGACAATATCTAAAGTTCACATCTAGAGCAAGTGCAAGAATGCACCAGACGGGGCACACACACGCACGCACACACACACACACACACGCACGCGCGTTATTATTACTACTATACTTGTGAGAACATCAAGATTTTAAGACAGTGATTGTATGAATGCCATTTGTTTTATTGACATTTTTTTACCATAAGCCTTAAGCCGAAAAATAGCAGATCTACAAGCCCACAACGTGTCGCGCTGCGACGCGTTGTAGATCTGCTATTTTTCGGTGCATGACACCACCAGCACGCAACAACAAATTTGTAAATCCTAAAATTGGGAAAGGGTCCTCAAAATGTATATTTTTCAAATTCTTCTGTACTTGTGGGGGTATTTGGTCCTCACAAGTATAGAAATACACACACACACACACACACACACACACACACACACACACACACACACACACACACACACATCATTCACATGAACATTATAAGACATTTTATTACATGAATTCAGAGAGATGCTGGTGGCTCAGACGTACCACATACTGCAGGATACGGACGGAAGGATCTATTCATTACATTCTGATTTCCTCTCTACTCTCTCTCTTACCCATCTTGTCGTGTAGCACTATAAGAGAAAGTGTGTGTGTGTGTGTGTGTGTGTGTGTGTGTGTGTGTGTGTGTGTGTGTGTGTGTGTGTGTGTGTGTGTGTGTGTGTGTGTGTGTGTGTGTGTGTGTGTGTGTGTGTGTGTGTGTGTGTGTGTGTGTGCGCATGCAGGCTACAGGATGTTCTCTCCAGGGCTTTGTGAGATGATTGGGCGAGCCAAAGGGCAGCCATGTTCAGACGACTGAACAGATTGGAAAACAAATCCGGGCCAAGCTACGCTGCAGGCGACCCCCACGACCCCTCTGCTACCTGACACACACACGCACGCACACACGCACACACACACACACACACACACACACACACACACACACACACACACACACACACACACACACGTACCGTATATACACAAGTGGTTCTCATACTTCAAGTCAAGGACCCCCAAATTGATGTATTTGGCCACGGACAACTAAAAGCTAAAAATGTCAGAAGAGTGCCTCAGGAGAGAAGATTTATGTATTTAAAAAAAAACTATTTTTCAAACATTTTCAAAAATAGCAAATGTGCAAGCTTGTACAGCAAAGTGGGGTCAAACTGGGGTCAACCATACACAAACATATAAAGACTCAAAGAGTCTCCTACGGGAGAACTGGTCATCAAATTATTGGCTTAGGACTCGGAGGCTTCATGGGGTGTGTAATTGATAGAAGATTTGTTTGAGTGAACTACTCCTTTAAGTGGTGAATACACAATTACACACAGGCATGCATGCACACACACGCACACACGCGCCTGCGCGCGCACACATACTATACACACACATGGATGCATTCGCACACACATACAGTATTTATACGTGCAGAAACATACAACACACACCACACACACAAACACACACACACACACACACACACACACACACACACACACATATAGGGAGATGATGTAGAGTGATCGGTCGGTACGTGCCTACAAAGGTAAATCCTCTGTGTTCCTTCACACATGACTGCTGTGAGTGAGTGAGACACATCCCTGTGTGTGTGTGCGTGCACGCGCGCGTGTTTTTCTGACCTCGCGCTCGCGGCTCCAGAACATTCTCCGAGGTGTCAGAGCCACCCGCTCCGACATGTACTAACGGGCCTGCGGCCCGCCGCTTAGCACGGCAAATATCTGACAAACAACACATCCCTTAACAGTTTTTTTCCCCCTCCCCCCCCCGTCTCCTCCTCCCAAACAAAGTGTTGTAAAACAAGTCGGGAGGATTTCCTATCGGTGTCGACTGTACAGTCGTTGGCAGGACCGCACACACACACACACACCAGAACGACCACGCCTTGCAGATGTGCGGTACAGCCGGTACACAGTGTTGACCACGCCTTGCAGATGTGCGGTATACAGTGTAAATTGACCCTTTGTTCAAGTCCTGCTCGTGGTCCCACCCCCCTCTTCGTCGCACATTGGTTGCTGTAGCTTTTTTTTTTATTATTTATTTTTCGGCTATTATGCCTTTATTGATAGGATAGCAGTCTGACAGGAAATGGGGAGAGAGATGGGGAATGACACGCAGCAAAGGCTGTCGCGATCGGGGATCGGGACTCGAACCTGCTACGCGCTGGCAGGCTACTTTGGAGCCTTGGTGCCTGGAACCAAAAACCAAAATTCAAAAAAAAATAGCAGATATACAAGCTCATA
The DNA here is from genome assembly GCF_963280865.1 of Gymnoscopelus braueri. Taxonomy (NCBI): domain Eukaryota; kingdom Metazoa; phylum Chordata; class Actinopteri; order Myctophiformes; family Myctophidae; genus Gymnoscopelus; species Gymnoscopelus braueri. Next base: position 12,709,081 of record NC_137615.1, read on the forward strand.
GCGCAGCACTCGGTGCTGCGCTATGAGCTTGTGCTATTTTTGAAAAATCTTGAAAACATTTTTTTTGATTTTTTAGAAAACTGTTAGGATTTAGAAAAAAAAATTAAGAATCTTAAAGGGCAAGACCACTTTGTTAGAGGTTTGGGTTGTGTAGTTACCTTGCCATTATGTAACTCCAAAGGTGGACAAGAAATCAAAAATAATTGCTCCATTGATTAGAAATTGATAATTCAAAATATGCTCCTCATTGACTTACATTGTACGCTGAAACAGCTCTCAAAGTCACTCTTTTAGCACGTAAATGGACGCAAACAAAGTTGATTCAGACAATATAGAACATCACCAAACCCAGTACTGTTTTTTTTTTTAAATAAAAATGTCAACTTCCTGTTGATTTTGCTATTTTTATTTAGAAGAAAACCCGGACTGGATCCGCGGATCCGGATCCGGATCTTCAAATAGTAAAATCAACAGGAAGTTGACATTTTTATTAAAAAAACAAACAGTACTGGGTTTGGTGATGTTCTATATTCTCTGAATCAGCTTTGTTTGTGTTAGTTTATATGCTAAAAGAGTGACTTTGAGAGCTGTTTCACCGTACAATGTAAGTCAATGAGGAGCATATTTTGAATTATCAATTTCTACTCAATGGAGCAATTATTTTTGATTTGTTGTCCACCTTTGGAGTTACATCATGGCAAGGTAAATACACAACCCAAACCTCTACCAAAGTGGTCTTGCCCTTTAATGGGTTAGTAAAAAATAACATATCGGGTGGTGCAGTATTGTGACTGGGCTTTTTTTTTTGTGCTTTTTCCAAAAACTGGATATTTTCCTCATGCTTAGCCAACTCAGCATAAACAACCGCTGCTAAGCGGAATGGGTCGGTCAGGGACCATTCAGAAGGCTGACAATGGGTCAATTTAACTCAGGGATTGTACAACAGGAACTGAGAGAAGACCCGTAGGGGTCCATTCAGTTCCGGTTCCTGTTGTACAATCACTGACTTACGGGTTCACTTGAACCGTGTTATCGTTGCGGACCGTTTCTTTCCGTAAATTAACGCCCTACTTGATCACACTAACAGCGTCACACAAAAATAGCAAAAGTAGCAGATCTGCAAGCTCAAAATGCGGTGCGAAGCGACGCGTTTCGAGCTTATAGATCCGTTTTGCTTTTGCTATTTTTGCATTTGAATCCTGAAAAGTAACAGTTTTGGACATATGAGGTTTCCACACCGACAGAGTCGTTATACTTTGCTGTACGTCAACAGTGCAAACAGCCACTATTTTCACCAAATGTCATAGCCTACTGTCTTCCACCAAATGTTCTATTTTCACCAGATGTTTGTCTGATGTTTCGCCTACTATGACATGCCCAGAATAGGGACGCTGTAGGGTTCATGTGGTTAAATGAACACTGCGGGATTTCACTGTGTAGCACACGGATGGGGAAGTGGATGAGAGAAAGGATGTCTCTCCTCCCTCAATAACAGCCAATAACAGCCCACCGAACAAAGCGCTTAATCCGTAAATTGCTGCTGCGTAGTGGGTCAAAAACAATGGAAGTCTGTGGTTGTACACCTCCCAGGTGTGAGGGTGCGTGTGTGTATGTGCGCGCGTGTGTGTGTGTGTGTGTGTGTGTGTGTGAGCGTTCGTGTAGAAGTGCATTCTTGCTCAGTCAGGTTTTCCCTCGGATAAATTACCATCTAACAATAATCCACACGGGTTTCCCTTTACGACTTTCATTATCATTTACCCCGGGGGGGGTCTGTTTGTGTGCGCGACGGTTCTTAAGGCTCTCTCGGAGGTGTTATTAAAACAGAATAGGCAGGAGGTATAAATATCAGCTTGCGTGGCAGCTTGGCTCAGGCTGAAGCCGAGAAAGCGTGGGAGGATGGAGGATGGTCCCGATGTGATGATGATGATGATGATGATGGCTGCTGGGTAGGAAGATGACGAGGCAAAACAAGCTTCCAAACCCTCAAACGACATGGGAAGAATCAAGACTTGGCTCCATGGGAATGTGATGATATATGGAGCGCTAACATGGGTGATACTTCCCCCCCCACCCCCACCACCACACACACACACACACACACACCTTTTTTACTTCACCTCAGGCAGTCTCTATTCATGGCACCATGTCAGAAGAGCTTATTTTGAACACAGGCACATCACAGGGCTATCTATGTCTGGGCTCCTGGCTCAGGATATATAGCCTCTGGCGACTGAAACCCCCCGTGGGATCAATAAAGCTCTATCTATGTATCTATCTATCTATCTATCTACAAACAATACATGACCTGATCCACTTCAAACAGTGTGATTACCACAGAGATATAGGTGCTTTGGTCATTACAGAGGCAGCCACCTATAGGCTCGATTTAACAACACAAACACATAAGCTTAATTATAATATAATAAGACTGCATTGCTGTATAAATATTAATATTCTTGCATAAATAAATCATTATATAACACACACGTAACACAATAAGTGATTATGTTACTTAATCACTTCTGTTCAAACGTTTTTTATCTCTGGATGCATTTGCTGCTCATCAAGAAAAAAAAAGGCACCGTAGCCGGCTCGGAATATGGGCCTCAGTCTCTATTTCTAAAAGCCTGGGTATGGCCACGATGTCTTTCTGATAAACTTACTAATGTACATATATCTTGGCAGCTCAATGTCTCTCTCTCTCTCATTGTAAGCTTGTGTAATCTTGGTACTAATTCATACACTACAATACATTTCTAGCCTGGAATCCAGACTGATAGAAAAAAGAAATCCGCAGAACGGAGCGAATCCGTCTGGATTCCAGGCTATAGTACATCTCATGCTCTCTCTCTGTTTCACAGACCCACGCTTCTCTTCTCATCTCGTTTCCTCTTATCTCAACAAGCTTTGTTAATTACCATGGCAACCGAGGATGGCCCATGTATACTGTAAAACACTGGTTCTCAAAGTGGGGTTCGTCCGGGGACGCCCAGGGGGTCCTCGAGGGGGTTCCAGGGCGTCCCCAGCAAAATGAGTTAATATAGCATCAAAACCAGTTGAACCACTTTAAAGGGATAGTTCACCCCAAAAATGACTTTGATGACAATAAGTCATCAAATTATTGGCTTAGGAATGTGACAAAGACAAAAAAAATATCCATGAATTCAAGTCTCCATGGGGTGACTAATCGATAGAAAATAAGTCATTTTGGGGGTGAACTATCCCTTTAACCCTCTACTCAGTATATTGTATATAGGCTATTTGAATATAGAATCTATTTTTTAAACATTTTAACAACACAGATCTTGTACGGGGATCCCTGGCACACAATATTTTCCGCGGCCAAATACAGATGAACTTGACATGGAAAAGTTTGAGAACCACTGTTGAGCCAACTGAACAGAGAAAAGGGTTCTCAGTTCTTCTCAAAAACAGTCTAAGAGTTTCTTCATAGACAACGATGTCCAAGCCAACGTGGTCAAGCATCTCAACAGGAAACCATGGTGACCATGACAACGGCCGCCCCGTGCCAACACAACCGACCCAATCAGCTGTCAGCTGGTCTTGTTTTGGAACTTTCGTTCTTTTGTTGTCATTTCCTTCAGGGATTCTCTTTTCTTTCTTTTTTTTTTACGACAGCTGACTGTCTTTTCCAGAGGATCAGCAGATAACCCAGAGGAGGCCTCACACAAACCCTGTGATAAAACATAATTATTACTTTGCTAATACCACGGATGAAGAGCGCACTCAAAATAGTTTACGCTAAATGGTTTTTCGCTCATCCCCATGTTTTTTGGGGGGGATGCTCACTTTATAATGATAGGAACAAAGCTTCCTTTAGTGTTAATTTAGACTCTGAAGAGTGTGCAAACGGAACCAAAATGGACCCGTCGCTTGCACACACTTCGGAGTTTAAATGAACCCATTCAATCCGGGAAAACATCTGTGTCATTTTAGAATTCTTTGGGCAATTCAAAAATAGCAGATCTACAAGCTCATAGCGCTGCACTCTCTGCTATTTTTGGGAAAATCGTGAGAATTCGTGGAAATCTTTGAATATATATATTTTTAACATGATTTTATTCCAATATTTGCTTCTGGGGGTCTCTGGAACAAAATATTTTGAGATGGGGGTCCGCGGCAAAATACATATAATATTGGGGGTCCATTAAAAAGTTGGAGCGCCAATGATATAGCAACATACTGTTAGGATTTAGACATTTTTAGATATGTATTTGGCCGCAGACTAAATCTCTCCAAATATATATGTATTCAAAGTTTTGCACAATTGTTCAAGAACTTTAAAAAAAATAGCAGATCTACAAGCTCCTAGCGCTATTTTTTTAATAGACCAAAGAAATCTAAAATGACACAGATGTGTTCCTGGATTGAACGTGTCAACAGTATGACTACCCTGTGTAGGATTGATCATAGCCAGGTACAGGCCCCAAGTGTCTGTGTGTTTGAAGTGATTGAAGTAGAAGTGTAAGTGGAATAATCCCACTTCACCCTCTTCTCTCTTCACGTGAAGGACTGAGATAAGAGACAGTGAGAGAGTGTAAACATCTGTTACATACTGAACCACAAGTCAAAGCATTTAGAAGAGCTCAAAAATACCGGCTACGCCGCCTGAAATAATCTAGCCAAGTAATGAATTCTAATGACCAGTAATACACATGTCAGCAAAATAATCTGTGATACGGATGACATGTTAAAGGGATAGTTAACCCCCAAAAAAGAAACCCCATGGAGACTTGAATTCATGGATATTTTTTTTGTTTTGTCGCATTCCTAAGCCAATAATTTGATGACCAGCGGACCAGTAGGCAAGCGGTTCCGGTAAGAGACACAAAGGAGACTCTTCGTGTCTCCTACCGGAACCGCTGCCGGTCATGAAATTATTGTCTTAAGAATGCGACAAAAACAAAAAAATATCCTTGAATTCAAGTCTTCATGGGGTGACTAATCGATAGGAAAAAAAAAAGTCATTTTGGGGTTGAACTACCCCTTTAACTCTGATTTTGTGATGATTTGCTACTATAATGCAGAATGATTCTTCATGAATTCATGCACAAATGTACAGTATGGAGCCCATTTATGATGATGACCCATGGTGTGTTTACAAACCAACACCATAGATCAGGCGTAAAGATCAAGAACCTTTTCAAAAAACCTGATCCAGATCAATCTCTCCTCCCCCACCAGGGGTCAAACGAGGCTAGCACTTACCTAATTGCTATCTACCGATGATGTCTACAGTACCATAATACACACACACACACACACACACACACACACACACACACACACACACACACACACACACACACACACACACACACACACACACACACACACACACACACACACACACACACACACACACACACACACACACACACACACAGGTAAAGATGATGTGTCCAGAGACACTGACGGTAGTGACGCCATGTCTGCTTATTTTAAGCGACTTTGGGCTTTGTTTTTCTGTACAGTTGCTTGTAAATATTGGTGGTTGCGTTTTTTTGGGCTTGTTTCCTAATGTTGTTTGAACCAGTGGTTCTCAAACATTTTCAAATCAAGGACCCCCAAATTAAGATGTATTTGTCCACGGTTGGGCTTGTTTTCATAGACCTGTTTGCTTTATTTCTCTCGCTAAATCAGCCTACGCTGACTGACGGAATCATTCACAGACAAACGGGGAGACAGACAGACAGTCAGGCATGTGGGTGGTGCATATGGGCCCATCAGAGACACAGGGATGATACCACAGCACTTACAGATCAAATAGTCTCTTATTAAGCCCAGCAGGCAAACCCAATTACTAAAACCCTGATAATCAGAAAATACTGACTTAAAAACTGCCAAAAAAAAAAAAAGTCTTAAAAAGGTACCTCGTCTAGGCTAAGCACTTAAGCTCCGAGTAGGTAAGCAGGTACATGTGTGTAAACGTGCCTGTTATTATGACACTTTTCAGGATGGTGTCTTTGTAGGATGTTATTTAAATGGTTTTGTTTTGCTTTGTCGATGCACAGAGAAGCGCTCCTTGAAACATGAGGCAATGAACTCAAAAGAGCCTAAAGTGTTTTCTGTTTACTTAAAAAACATAATGAGAGAGTCTTACAGTGATGGACAGAGACAAACAGAGGACAGAAAAGGGGGGTTGTGGGGAGTGGGGTGACGACAACATGGAACTCGTTGTTAAGAGACGGCGACTGACCGGGGACACAATGTGACAGGGCATGAGAAACAGGGGAGAGGCTTCCAGGTGAAGAAGTCAGCGGAGTAAAGGAGTAGTTCAGGCACTCCACCGCCGTCGTAAAACCAAACAACAGCGGCGGCACATCAGAAGGAGGGGGTCTGTTACTCTGTTTTAAAAAGGTATAGACCTCCTTCCAGAACACCGCTGCATTTCGGACCCAGCACGAGAGCCGCTTTGTGTCGTTCACGTGCGTTTGAACGTGCGAGGAGAGCACTGTCTAGACATAAGAAGAAGAAGAACTCCGTCTTCTTTTTTTTTCCTCCTTGGGAAGTGAGGACATTTCTGGGAGATTATCACTCTTCAAAGGAGACATTTTAAAGACTAGCTGTGACTCTTTGAAGGCGGGTTGGCGTAAAGGGTTAAAGTTTGCCGTGCATTGAAGGCTAGTTGGAGTTATGATTAGAGAGGCTGAGGAGGTATAAGTGCTGTCAATGAAAGATATGGCCTGTCACAATTATTACATCATCGTCTAATCGCAATTACTTGAGATAATCTCAATTATTTTTGCATAATTGTCATAATCGCGTCGCGTCACTTCATAACGCGTTGTAAGCTTGTAGATCAGCTATTTCAGTTTTTTTACATTATTAATAATTATTTAATTATTATGTCAATCATTTCTTTGTATATTTAAGTTATTTGTCATATCTGCCCGGTGCAATTTTTGATTACGAAGCCTAAAAGGCAGACAGAAATGTATGCCGAACACACAATTAAATCGTTAATCGCAATTATTTGAGTGACAAATAATCGTCAACTTAAATGTGTAATCGTGACAGCCCTAATGAAAGATTGACGTAGCATTACAAGTATCGTTCTGGACCGCCGATAAGTACTGTACTTAAGTACAATTTTGAGTTATTTGTACTTTACTTGAGTATTTCCAATTTCCAATACTTTTACTTCTACTGCACTACATCTCAGAGGCAAATATTGTACTTTAACTCCACTACAATTATTTGAGAACATTAGTTACTAGTTACTTTTCAGATATAAATTATGATATTATGAAACATACATTAACCACTTTAGCCCTGTTTTATACATAGGCTATTTGAAAATAGCCGATCTACAAGCTCACAACGTGAGCTTGTAGATCTGCTATTTTCAAACATTTTAGTACTTTTACTTTTGGTACTTTAAGTACATTTTGATGCCAATACTTTTGTACTTTTACTCAAGTACATTTTGAATTCTGGACTTTTACTTGTAACAGAGTATTTTTATTTTGCAGTATTGGTACTTTTACTTAAGTAAAGAATTTGAGTACTTTTTCCACCACTGGTGTGTGTGTGTGTGTGTGTGTGCGCGTGCGTGTGCGTGAGGGTCATACTAGGCTAGTGGTCCATATGATAAGGCAACCTCAACACTGTGGGTGTGGTTAATCTTATCTGAGCCAGGAAACACATTTTCAGGGCCCTGCAACCTAACAAGCGCACAGGAAATGGTGAGGAGGGGGGCATCTAATCTCAGCCACTGGGAAGTAAAGGACAAACAAACACATGAGACAAACCCCTAGCTTTTAGGGGGGGAGGTTCTCTTCGGGACGGCTGCTATTGGCCGGTTGCTTTAATCCTGTTGTTTTCATTGGTTTAGATTGCTTTATTAATTCATTTACCCCGTGCCGGTGTCTTATCCCGACAGAGACAGTGACGGGAAAACGCAGGAGAAATTGTGTCCCGTACCAGGAAAGCTAATTACGCACTCTACAGATTACACTATCTCTTAAGTCTTAGCACAAGGCAGTTAGATTTTTAGGGTTTATTGAGCCTGCCTGTTTCCAAATTAGTTGGATTGACCTGACCCTTCACTATTGATCTATTGAACAAAAATGCTGACTCGCTCACTCGCTCGCTCAGTCACTCACTCACCCAGTCACTTACTCACTCACTCACTCACTCACTCACTCACTCACTGTCATGGAATTTAATTTAAAAAACAGCATTATTTGTGGTGAATTTAAAGTGCAACAAATAGGTCATAGGTCACCAATATCTGCGTAAAAAAAATCTGCGGAAAAATACATTCCACTATATTTCCACTATTGTAGAAATTGTTTGAAAATATATCAACATCTTTCAACATGGAAATGATCATGACGATTATGAAAACAATTATTGCGACTTTATAGTGCAACGAATGGGTTAAAGGTCACCAATATCTGCGTTGGCGAGTGACAAAAATGATGGGAATGAAGGCGAAATATAGCCACAAATATTGTCCCTCCTCTCACACCGTACTCCATGAGGAAACACGGTATTAAGCCATATGAGAACTGAGCTCTCTTTCTGTTGACTTTGCGGTCAATTCTAAAATTGCATTCTAAAATCTCGCTACTGTCTGCCTCAGTCTCCGTCTATCTTTCTCATGTCCTAACTCTACCCCCCCGTCCCCCCCCCCCCCCCCGCTTGCCCGTCCCAGGCTGAGCCAGAGGGGGTATGATGAGAGAGGGGGGGAGGGAGGGGTGGGGGGTGGGTTGGGGAAGGGTGGGCTGCAGACATCTGCTGGGGAGGAATTTATTCCCTAAATCACTGTCATTAAAGCTAGAATAAAGTGTGCCATATAAGACAAGTGAAGGGGGGGGGGGGGGTGTACTCCTAGTCCAGACAAGCCTTGGCATGATTAGCCAGAGAGTTAAGAGGAAAAGAGAGAGTTAGGGATAGAGAGAGTTAAACGGAGGGGGGGGAGAAAGAAAGAAAGAAGAACCACAACAGTTGGAAATGTGTGAAACAAACACACATCGTTGTTTCTCACCGAGAGAGAGAGAGAGAGAGAGAGAGAGAGAGAGAGAGAGAGAGAGAGAGAGAGAGAGAGGTGGAGACAGAGGGGAGATGAAGAGACTGGCGAGTCGTGGTGCAAAAAAAACAACAACGACGAAAACAGGAAAGAGTAGCCAAAGAAAATAAGAGGTAAGCAGCAGACTTTATCTGAGAGAGAGGAGACATAGCCAGGGGCCCCGGGGCCCCCCTGACTGGGAGGGGGGGGGGGGGGGGGGGGGGGTGTGGTGGGGTGTGGTGACAACATGGTGACATAAGCAGGGACGAGAGTCAAGTCTATTGTGATGCAACACAGACTGAGTGGCTGGTTGGGATTTAATGAAACGGCCAATAACACCAAGACACAGGAAAACACATCAGACACGCTGGCTTTTGTCACGTGATCTTTTTCGACACTTTTCACTGCCTTCTTTTCATTTTCTTTTTTTTCCGTCATTCTTGTTTGCCTTCTTTTTTTCCCCCCTTTCATTCATTCTCAATCTCGTCCTCTATCTCGCTCACTCCGTCTGCTTTCTTCTGACCTATGACTCTCTCTCTCTCTCTCTGTGAGGTGGAGGAGGAGGAGAGGAAGGGATGAGAGGAGAGGAAAAGGAGGCCCCCAGGGGACACTTTTTTTTTGGTTTTCATGTTTTTCATGGGAAGCCAAGCTGCAGCTTTGAAGTAAAACGGAGAGGAGAAGAGGAGGAGGAGGAGGAGGAGGAGGAGGAGGGGATGCAACACAGCAAAACAGTCATTTGACTCTGAACATACATTACCACACACATTAGTCTGTTATTTACAATCTCTACTACGATGATGCTGTGTGTGTGTGTGTGTGTGTGTGTGTGTGTGTGTGTGTGTGTGTGTGCTGTGTGTGTGGGCGCACATCAGGGGGATATTCCTGAAGTGCAAGTAATTGCATTTCTTCCACATAATTCCCCACAGTGGTGATGTTTGTGTGACTGTGTGTGTGTGTGTGTGTGTGTGTGTGTGTGTGTGTGTGTGTGTGTGTGTGTGTGTGTGTGTGTGTGTGTGTGTGTGTGTGTGTGTGTGTGTGGCAGAGGCGCCACATTACCCCCTTCCCATTCTAAACGGTGGCACAGATAGACAGCCAGTGAAATTGACAGATAAACGGTTGGCCGGCCGCCGGCACCTGAAGGGCCAGGAGGTGCTGAGTCACGTGACAGAACCAGATGACCTCTGACGCGACCTCGTTAGCTTAGCTAGAAACAACTCTCACCGGCACAGACCATTTTTTCAACACCAGAACATTGTGTGTTCGACTATGAATGGCTCAGTGGTGTAAAGTACATTTACTCAAGTACCGTACTTAAGTAAACTTTTGAGGATTTTTTTACGTTACTGGAGTATTTCACAGTTTCAATACTTTTACTTCCACTACATCTCAGAGGCAAATGTTGTACTTTTACTCCACTACAATTATTTGACAACTTTAGTTTACTAGTTACTTTGCAGATTTAGATTATTATTACAAAACATACATGAACCACTTCAGCCTTAGATACATTTCGGCCATTTGAAAATAGCCGATCTACAAGCTCACAATGCGTCGCATTGTGAGCTCGTAGACCGTCTATTTTCAAAAGATTTTATACATGTTGAACTTGTGAAATGGGACATTCTGCATAATGAGTACTTTTACTTTTGGTACTTTAAGTATATTTTGATGCCAATACTTTTGTACTTTTACTCTGACTTTTACTTGTAACAGAGTATTTCTACACTGCAGTGTTGATACTTTTACTTAAGTAAAAAATATGAGTACTTTTTCCACCACTGGAATGGCTTTGACAAAATGGTGCACAAAATGATCAAACACAGAGTCGTTGTCACGTGGCGTTAAGAGTGAGCCGGTAAAGCTGTGTCTAGCATCAGAAATGAGACATGTTTTGCATGACGTTGTTTGTGTTGTTTGATGTTTGTCTTGTCTGCGTTGCGTGCATCTCAACTTAATAACTTCATCTCGTGCCCAAAGCGCTGCAATGTCAGAGAGCTCATAAAACCGAGTTGTCAGACGTCCAAAAAACATTTTACACACACAAGCGCGCGCATACACACGCACGCACACAAACACACCCTCACACACACACACGCATATATACACACACTGTCTCTCAGTCTTTTTAATGCAGTCTTTTCTGTCACTCTCTCCTCCCTCCCTCTTGGCTCCATGCCCCCTCTGTCTCTCTCTCACATCTCTGTATCCCCCTCTCTCTCTCTCTCTCTCTCAGTCTCTTCTCTCCCCCTCTCAACCTTTTCTCTCTCTGTCATATGAGCCTGCGTAAGTGAAAGATAGAATTAAGATGTCAATTTATAATGGGGGTTATGACTACAGTCACTTTCACGTCACACACACACACACACACACACACTCACACACACACACACACACACACACACACACACACACACACACACATACACACACACACACACACACACACACACACACACAAATATTCCCCAGAGGAATTCAGCTAATTCCCCATGATTAGGCTGATGAGATTGGGAGAAAGGCTGTGAGAGAGAGAAAAAAACTCCCACCGAGGTCTCTAAACACGAAGCCGCTGCTAGTTTGTCTCGAAAAAAGCCACTACGAGTTTGAAGGGTCGTAAACAAAGAAAAAAAACGATTGAATGATTGAAGAGATCGGAGAAAAGCTCTGTTTTGAATTAGCACGCCACTTCAAAAAAAGTCTTTCCCTTGTGGTTTTGGATCTCAATGTGAGTTTGGGAGGTTTTTTTTGTGAGCGTCGCAGCGAGCCAAAATCCAAACGGGTAAACGAAACGTGCTTTTTAATTGGCCCTTAATGCACACTTAAGGCGTCTGCGACGCTCGCCAGTTCTGAGCGCCAGTCTCTTGTGTGTGTGTGTGTGTGGTGTTTCTAAACCAGCGGGCAGAGACCCAAACGCAGGTTGCAGTATACTGTACGTACGTCTGAAATGGTCACAGACAAAAAGACAACTTTAACCTTTTAAGACCTGAGGCCGATTCTACATATGCTTTCAAAATCTTAACAGTTTTTTGAAAAAACGTATGTTTCTATATCAGTGGTTCTCAAACTTTTTCATGTCAAGGACCACCCAACATGATATGTATTTGACCGCCGATCCCCCCCATCTCAAAAAATATTTTGTTCCAAGGACCCCCCCAGAAGCAAAGATTTGAGTTAAAAATGTTTGCTTAAAAAAAATTGTATTTCAAAGATTTGCACAAAAGTGTAACGTTCACAATAAAAAAAAAAAAAGCAGATATACAAGCTCATGTGCCGTGCTATGAGCTTGTATATCTGCTATTTTTGAATAGCCAAAGTATAAAATTATGGTTTAAGTGGTTACACAGATGCATTTCCGGCCTTAAAGGGTTAACCGCATGAACCCGAGAATCCCTATTCTGGGGTGAGCGTTCGGTGAAAATAGTCGATCTACAGTACAAGCTCACAATGCGTCGTTTCGCGTAAATGTAAATTATCCAATGTACAAGCTCACAACACGTCACAACGGTGCGGGGCTGTGAGCTTGTAGATCGCCTATTTTCGGTGTAGAGGGGGAAAAAGAAGCGAGCCCTAGGCCCTAGGGGACCCCAGCCAACTAAGGACATGTGGTTAAGGTGAGTTTGGGAGGTTTTGAGCGTGGCAGCAAGCCAAATCAAAATGGGCTGCTTTTTAATTGGCTCTAAATGCACAATTAAGATGACTGCGACGCTCTGCAGTTCTGAGCGCACTCTCGTGTGTGTGTGTGGTGTGTGTGTGTGTGTGTGTGTGTGTGTGTGTGTGTGTGTGTGTGTGTGTGTGTGTGTGTGTGTGTGTGTGTGTGTGTGTGTGTGTGTGTGTGTGTGTGTGTGTGTGTGTGTGTTGTTTTCTAAACCACCGGGCAGAGACCCAAACGCAGGTTGTAAGATTTTTTTAAACGGTCACAGAAAAAAAGACAAATTTAATAGCAGAATGTGGCAATATATTAATTTGATATCTTTATATATGTCACTAGATCTTGGGAATTGTTATATTGTGTTGTGGCATTAGTGTTGTCTATTCCTGGTTTTAATCACTTAAGCCCTGTTTAATACTTTGAAAGGTTTTCAAAAATAGCTTAAAAGTCTGATCTACAACATCATGACACAATGTAAGCTTGTAGATTGGCTATTTTCGCAATTATTTCTACAGTATATCAAGGTATTTGGTCAAAAACATTGTGGTATCTGATGTTGTCCATATCGCCCAGCCCTAGTAGGAAAACGTGGTGTTTTTTCCCCCCCCTCCTATTTCTGTTCCTAACTTGGTGGCCAAACGCAGCATTCAGGTCCATGTTGTAAAACCAGTTGAGATTTACTGACTGTGTGATTACACACGTCCTATAATTCAAAACATCAAATATACGGCGTTTTATAAAACGACAGCCGTCAATGAACAAGTCTGACTGGAATGTCTGTCATGTGGTCTTACATCAGTCGTATAAACGTTTGAGAACATCGCCGCCGTCGGGACAGAAACCTCTTATCTCCACATTTTAACTTTTGTTTTTTTATACCAGGCTGCCAAACCTGGTCTATTATCTACACTCGCTAGTGGTCACTTTTTTCCCCATTGGCTGGTCCTTTTGCGTGACTTTTTCCTCATTGGCTGGTCATTTAGCCAATGAGGGCTCAATGTCCTCTCAGAATATGGGATCTAAAGACGACCCGCAATACTGTGTTCGGCCACTGTGTGTATCTGCAACCTGGTATAATATGACATGTGTCATATTTCTCTTGTTCGTAACAGTGTTAATTTTGTTGACTAAGACTAAAAGACTAAGGTTTTGATATTTAGTCGACTAAGACTAGACTAAGACTATACAATTTTCAGAAGACTAAAATAGGACTAAAACTAAATGGTGTGTTATTCAAAAGACTAAGACTAAGACTAAATCAAAATTTGCTGTCAAAATTAACACTGGTTCGTAAATTAACGGCCCACTTGATCGCACTACAGCGCCACACAAAAAGCACCAAAAGTAGCAGATCCGCGAGGTTGCGGATCTGCTACTTTTATTTTTCAATTTGAATCCTGAAAAGTAACAGTTTTGGACATACAAGGTTTCCACCCGACAGAGACGACATGAAGCTTCTGC
>NC_137615.1:12728227-12748227 GCF_963280865.1 Gymnoscopelus braueri
TTCAGTAGGTTGTAGCTGATGACACTGAGCATAATATACTGTATATAACGTATTTTATTATTTTATTTTATTTTATTATCTATGACCAATCCTGGCACCGTCCGTGTGTTTCTGAAAATGCTACTTGTAGTTGTATCGGGGGCACACCCTAGTGTGTGTGTGTGTGTGTGTGTGTGTGTGTGTGTGTGTGTGTGTGTGTGTGTGTGTGTGTGTCCAGTTGGAAAAGCAGAGACCAAGTGTTGCAATGCCAGGTTGAGGCTTTAGTTTACAGTGTGCGCTCTCTCTCACATACCCACACCCACACACACACACACACACACACACACACACACACACACACACACACACACACACACACACACACACACAGGGGGGATCACATTACCCATCAGTGTTGAAAGCTGCTGCCTCTCCACCATCCATCCCCCACTTAAGGTGTTATCAGTGTTTACTTCAGGCTATTGGCTGATATGCCAGGAATCTGTGCACCTCTCTACACTCCTCCACCTCCTCCACCTCCTCCCACTCTGTCTCTCTCTCTCTCTCTGCTTTACTGTCTGTCTGTCTGTCTGTCTGTCTGTCTGTCTGTCTGTCTGTCTGTCTGTCTGTCTGTCTGTCTGTCTGTCTGTCTGTCTGTCTGTCTGTCTGTCTGTCTGTCTGTCTGTCTCTCTTTCTCTCTCTTGCACACCCAGTCTGCTCTTTTAACATTGTCTTCACTCCCATCTCTCACCATGGTGTTCTCACTAAGTGTTCTTGCTGCCGGTTTCCTCTGTCTCTTGTCTTGTGCATGTGTGTGTGTGTGTGTGCGCGCTGTGCACACATGCACAACATGCACGCCGATACGCACCACGCCATGTGCCCGGGAGAGACAATGCTGGTACAAGTAGTATTTACATAGCAGATGAAATTCACCTCAAATAAAACACACACGCATGTCTGCACACACACACACACACACACACACACACACACACACACACACACACACACACACACACACACACACACACACACACACACACACACACACACACACACACACACACACACACACACACACACATACCTTCGTGCATCTTCTTCCCCAGTCTCTGCTCGGGTGCGGGGGGCGGGGCTGTCTCGGCGGGCGCGACACACTCTTGCCGCTGCAGCGCGGGGCCGGCGTTCCTCTTCACCCCGTTACTGAGGGCCCTGGGGGGAGGGGCCACCGCGGCCGGAGGGGCCCTGGGGGGAGGGGCCACGGCGGCCGGAGGGGACCTGGGGGGAGGGGCCACGGCGGCCGGAGGAGCCCTGGGGGGAGGGGCCAGCGTGGCCGGAGGAGAGGCCCCGGCGTCTGCCACGACGATGGGCCGAGAGAAGGAAGCGATCCTCTGCAGGATGGAGCCCACGCTCTCCCTGGCCTCGCCCTGGCCGTCCTCCGCGGGGGGCCGCATGACGGGCCTAGGGGCGCCGCCGGGGGCCACCGCGACCGCCCGGGGCCCACACAGCTGCTCCAGCTGGGGGCTCTGGGCCGGGGACAGAGGCACGGGGGAGCAGCTCACCTCGGGGACGGGCGCGGAGCCCGGGGGGGGCGAGGCGGGGGGAAGGGGGAAGGGGGAGGAGGACAGAGGGGAGAGGGGGTGGTGCAGAGAGAGGGGCGGGGTGGTGGTGTCGGAGGCGCTGTCGTCCAGGCTGCTGAGGGAGGCGGAGGGGCTGGCCGAGGCGGCGGACGGGGGGCCGGCCGGGTAGTGGCTCCGCGGGGGGGGCCTGGGCGGGGTCGGGCTCGGGGCCGACCCCGACTGGGGCTTGTTGGCGCCGCCGGCGGGACTGCCCACCAGGCTGTCCAGATCCAGGGGGAACTTGTGGAGACGCGGGGTCTCTTTGGCCTTCTGGGGGGTCTGCGGGGGTGTGTGGGGGGTGTGGGGGGACGGAGGCCGGACGTGGTTCTGGCTGTTGGAGTTGTAGTAAGACTCTTTCCCCGTGGTGGCCGAGGCGGTGCTGTGTGAGCGGCCGTTCCAGGCGGCGCTGCCGTACCTCAACCCCGGCGACATGGCTCCCGAGGCTCTCCGCGCGCCTCCTCCTCCTCCTCCTCCTCCTCCTCCTCCTCCTCCTCCTCCTCCTCCTCCTCCTTCTCCACTCTGTAGGTCCAGGCTGGGCATGGAGCCGTGGCCGCCGTGGCCGCCGCCCAGCACCGAGCCCGGCCCGTCGTCCAGCTCCGAGTGGAAGACGCTCCCGTGGGAGGAGAACTTCTTCAGGACGTGGTTGCCTCCTCCCAGGACCACTCCTCCTCCTCCTCCTCCCTGTAGCTAGAGCCATATGAAATCCATGTTAACGGAATCGCGGACGGAATCACGGAAATGACCAATAAAAATGGAATTGGAATAAAAAACGGAATATTGCAGAATTTGGAATATAAAAAAGTATTCGCGGTAAAATATTTTTTTTTACCGCGAATTTTTACAAATCCACGGGACACCACCATTTTGCATGGCCACATCCTACTTTATAACAATAAAATCCACGTAGAAATCGTCTTAAAAAGACGATAGAAATGATAATACTACATGGGCGACGCCATTTTGCGCATGCTCGGACCGAATTCTTTTGGGTAAGGGACCAGTCGAAATTTACATAAGGGGGGGCATGGAGGAAAATAGGGGAGGGTCATGCCTTTCTAATTTTGGTCCAAGGGAGGGTCAGCTAATTTTACTTTGAATCCAAGGGAGGGTCATGCAATTTTGAATTGATAAAATAGTCCGTTTTTTATATACCTTTTTAGTACAGCAGAACAGTGGTCAATGACCCCTCTCCATTTCAAAGGATACAAAGAATTCAAATCAAGTAACACCTTGTCTATTTAGAATCAATGACGGTCGTTAACAAGCCATCAACGCACAGCGAGTGTGAACGACCCAGTCAAATCTATTCAGCGTCTTAACGATGGTGGTTGAACAATTAAGCAAAACTTCAACAGGCGTTATTGGAGAGATGCATTATAAATAGGCCTACTATAACTGGATATTCATAATCATTTGAAGTAATTCTGTGCATGTGATTAATGTGGATCTATATGGACAGTTGTGTATAGATGCCTAGCTCCACAAGTAAAACCAGAAGCATCAGGCCATAATTGATAGCCTAATTTGTTTTATGTAGGCAACAGTGTAGTTGTAGTCACTGTAGTTGATAATTAAAAGGGCAGAGTGACAAAAGTTTTAAACTACTGGTTACCAAATATTTAACTTTCTTCAATCTGACCAGGATTCAATGGGTTTCCCACATGTAAGTTGAGAACACTATCCATTCTGCTACCACTACTACAGATACACTGTGCATTTAGCAAGACTGACTACACTACAGCAATGTTCTAATCAATGTGGAAAGCAAAACATTGGACATATCAGTTTTAAATGTCATGTTGTATTTGATGGGGAGGGTTAGGGGTGTCAAGAATTTCACAATACGATACATGATGTTGGGCATGATATCGATATGATATATTATTAATGTTCTTTTCTCATGTATCATCAACATTGGCCATCATCTTATAAATAACGTTATAAAGCAAGTTAGAAACAATTACTTGTGCTTTGTACACACAAATAAATACATTTGTGCAAGCTTAATGGAGAAGTGAAGTTCTCACTAACTATAAACCCATTGTTTCAGAGGACAGATAGACACTAATATAACAAATATAATATAATATAAGACTGCATAACTATAAATTCCACAAACCTCATATTTTTGTCATCTGGACTTTACCAACCAAGTGCAGCCTAGTTATTTCCAACAGCTAAAAAAAATCTATAATACCAGATACAGTATAATACAATCTTAGATTAGATGTAGGCCTATTTGAGAGTGCAGATGCATGTCACATTAACGAGCGTCAACGAGCATCAGCTGACACACAACACCTCCCCTCTGCAGTGCTTTAAACTGAAAGTGACTGACTGGAGTCTGTTTCATTTCTCTCCAAAATACCTTGAATATGATGGAGGACATGATTAATAATTACTATGATTATGATAAGCTTTACATTTCATATCATACAGTAAAAACTCCTAACTTTCACCGGCAAAAAAAAAGAAAGTGTTTTTTTTGTTTTAAAAAAACAATACAAAAAATATTACGATACAGTATGACATCATGACAATACCTATCATCACATTTTAATACCACGATAGGCTATATCGTGACACAATATATCGTGACACTTCTAGGCGGGGAGGGTTACTCTTTTTTTTGTAATCACTTGGGGAGGGTCATTGATTTTTTTTTTTTGTCAAAGGGAGGGTCATGGCATTTTAGATCAGGGCACATACATTTCCTCCATGCCCCCCCTTATGTAAATTTCGACTGGTCCCTAACATTTTTGCGTATTCTTTCAGAGACATGTATGGACTGTTATATCTTATTAAATTGTGGACATTTATTCATTTCCACTTACCAGACACTTTTTTTATGGTAAAAATGAGCATAAAAAAGCAAAATACAGAATTCAGAAATATTAAAATGGAAAAAAAACAGAATTTGGGAAAAAATAAAACGGAATTGGGAAAAAAAATAAAACGGATTTCATATGGCTCTACCTGTAGCTGCATCTCTCTGGCACGCTGCTGGGCCAGCAGGAGCTGCTGCTGCTGCTGCTGCTGCTGGTACTGGTGGGGGTGGTACTCCCCCGAGGGCGGGGGGGGGGGGCTGCTGGGGAAGGAGCCCATCTTGGTCAGCGGGGGCTGCTGCATGGTGCCGGAGGAGGAGGAGGAGTACTCCAGGCTGGAGGAGGAGCTGTGCAGGCTGTCGTTGTCGCTGCCGGGCCCCCCGGACAGCATGGAGATGGAGGAGGAGGAGGAGTAGCCGTTGGGGTTGAAGCGGTTCTGGAAGGAGGCGGCCCGGGTCACTCCCCCGCCGCCGCCGCTAGGCCTGGAGATTGATTGTCATGTTGAATGATTACGATTAAAGATTTCGTTGTGGTTTATTTTTTTTTGCATTGAATTAGATTTCTGTTTGGTTTTTTAGTTTTTTGAAAAAAATATTAAAAATATTTTTTCGCGATTTTTCAAAAATAGCAGATCTGCAAGCTCGTAGCGCGGCACTCGGTGCCGCGCTATGAGCTTGTATATCTGCTATTTTTGAATAGCCTAAAGAAATCTAAAGTGACACAGATGCGTTCCAGGTATCAATGGGTTAAGGCTTCGTAAACTAAAATTGCACAAGGTCGATAATGACAAATGACTTCAATAGGCAAAGAAAGGGTAGGTACCCTCACAAAAACATGCAGTAATCCTGGTCTCTATATACTGCCTCCCCCTGGTCAGCCGGGGCGCCTGATGGAGGGGAAAGGAACTGGTTGGAATAACGTGTTCCTTCCACGCGCTACCTCCTACCGGGGAAACTCCCCCCCGTCAGGTGATAAGAAGCGGCTTGCTAGCGCTCATGCATTGAGCTCGGAGGCATGAGCTCGGCTCTAGGCTCTTCCTAGGCTGGCAGAGGGAGTGTAGCGCCCAGGATTACTTAGACAATTGGCACTGGGTGAAAAAATGGGTTACAAAATCGTGGGATAAAAATTTAAGAAAAAAATATATGCTAAGAAATTACTGACATTGACCGGTCACACCAATGATCAAAATAAATAATCTACTGTGGCCAAAATAGGCAATATTTAATAATTGAATACTTTGAATTTGTTTTTAAACAGTGGAAATAGCTGATCAACAAGCTCACAACGTGTCACATGGCAACGCGTTTTGTGAGCTTATAGACTAGGCTATTTCCGATATTTTAGAATTGTTTTGAAAATGTTCAATAATAAAGATAGATGAATGGAAACGATTCTTAATGAATGATCTCAAATAATCGGGATCAGGCGAGTTATTATAATAATTCGGATATATTGTGTGTATTTCTTTTTTTTACTACTTCATTTTTCATTGCAATTGTGTCTTATTTGTTTGTATTGTCCTTTGTGTTAATGGTACAATAAGATACCAGGGTTGTGGCTCTTTCGGAGCGGGAACTTTGGGGGGGGGGGGGGGGGGTGGGAGGGGTAACATACACTGTTTCTGTATGCCTTTTGTTATTGACCTGTATGTGAAAATATAAAATAAAGAAACCTTGAACAAAAAATAATAAATAAAATAATCATTGGGAACAGGCACCTACCCAGTGCCGTTGTTGCTGAAGGCAGGCTTGCCCATGGTGCCGCGGTTGAAGGACAGGCTGGTGCCCAGGCTGCCCACCGTGCGGCTCTTCAGCACGGGGCTCTGGGCCGGGCTGGGCCCGACGCCCAGGCCCAGGCGGGAGCGGTACGCCATGGAGCTGTGGTTCCCGTTGTTGTTGATGTTGCCGTAGGCCGAGGCCGGAGACGTCGGCATGCCCATCATCATCATCCCTCCTCCTCCTCCTCCTCCCACTCCTCGCGTCTCATTGGCTTTGTTGTTGTGGTTGAGGAGGAGGTGGGAGGAGCCTGGCGAAATGATGGGGGACGGGGCGGAGGGGATGTCGTCCACATCGTCGATTTCGAAGGATCGCTTGAGCGCTGGAGGAGAAGGAGGGAGGTGGGGGGGGACAGAGCAGTTAATTAATCAGTTGTTAACTATTGCATTGATCGCAAATCTTTGTCGATCGCGTACATGATCGATGAGACATAAACAATGTACTCTACAATACGCGATCACAGAACGACATCCTCAGCGCCGATCGAAAAGTGTGTGTCCCAAGCGTCAGAAAATGTACACTTCAAATAAATCATTGGTGATCATTTGACCATGTACAAAAGGAACCCGTAGGGAGTCCATTTGGTTACATTTGTAGTACATTCTCCGAGTTAAATTGGCGCTGAGGATTTTTTACTGCGCATGCAATTGCACACAGTTAATTTATCACTCCTGTGGGTTAGATTGGCTTGAAGAAAAGGGGCCCAACCCAGAGGTCAGCTCTGTGAGTGAACAAACAACTCTACAACACTGCAGCACTCCAAAGAACTGTCACTGAACAACGCTTATGGTAATAACGCTTGATTGTCTGCTGCCAATGTTTTTAGTCTTTTCACAGGATTACCAGTAGTAGGAATTGCAGATACGTGTGTATGTGTGGAAGAAGTTAATCTGCTCTAGCAACAGAAGCTAAGAAGCTGTTCAACCCATTAAGACCTGAAGCCGATTCTTACTTATGTCTTCTAAATCCTAACAGTTTTCTGAAAAACATGTTTCTATATCAGTAATCTCTCAAGAACAGATTCTGCTCTGCGTTGGAATCTGTCGTGAAGGTTCCTCATAACGTGTACGCACTGTGTGGGCGTGGGCATGCCTTCAGATCAGGAAGCAGGCCGCGCTTTACCCAATCAAATGTAGTGGGCGGGATTTACGTGTCCGCTGATCCTTCCCTACTCGAAACAAGCCGAAACTAATTTAACAATAGCGTCCGCGGAGCAGACAAAACCACGGAAAGATTTTCACATTTTAACTTGCTCTTTCATCATAGAAAAAAGTGGGCTTATAACCAAAACGATCCATGTTCTCTGGGAGAAGTGGTGTTAGTGTTCCGTGTAGAAATATTGTTAGTGGGAATGAAAACATAGTCGCACCACCCGGAAGTGGAGCGTGAAGGCAGACTAAAACCCCGGTTTCCTTGCGCACAGGTGCTGCGTCGTCATTGTCCCAGAGCCAGTGAGGGATAGTACAAACAGCAGAGGGCGCTGTTTTTCATTCTCACTGGCTCTGGGTTCCCAGATTGCTATATCAGTGGTTCTCAAACTTTTTCATGTCAAGGACCCCCAAAATGATATGTATTTGGCCACGGACCCCCGTCTCAAAATATATTGTTCCAGGGACCCCCAGAAGAAAAGATCTGCTAAAATTGCCTTTAAAAGAATATAAATATATTAATTTGCACACATTTTCTCGATTTTTCAAAAATAGCAGATCTACAATATCTTCTACTCATAGCGCAGCACTCGGTGCCGCACTATGAGCTTGTATATCTGCTATTTTTGAATAGCCAAAGTGTAAAATAATGCTTTTTAGCTCAAATAAAAAAATGACACAGATGCGTTTCAGGTCTTGAAGGGTTAAAGCGACATACTGGAGATGAATATTCTATGATTTTTCAAAGGTTAGTGAAAACACTCGAAAATCGCTGGCAGTGCATGGCGTGGCAAATGATTTTTGTTTCTATTTTATTTCTGGCAGTCAAAGAGTTAATAATAAAGCACCCTGCATACTGTACATGCAGCTGCTTTTCACAAACTGAAACCGACGACTTTCCTCTTATAGTTGGAAACAGTGGAAGTTGTGTCTTTCTGTAAAAAAATACATATATTAGGTTTATGTTGGCATCTATGAACTAACAAGGGACATTCCTGTTTAACCCATGTCTCTGTGCATTCACATAGGAGCTGAAATGCCCGTGACACATAAACTACAGAACTCGAGAGAGAGCAGCGCAAGTGAAGCAGTACTTAAATAATATATATTTGGAGGCAAAAGGCGGCTAATTAAATATTTTACTGACACTAATGGGGGGAAACAAACAGCAGCACCACATTCCAGAGCCCTGGTCGTGTTTAGTCCATTATAAAAGCTTTTTTATTGTCCAGTTAATTGGTGGATAATTAGAAGGCAACATGCAAAACCACTTGCTTTGTCTCTTTTGTGGTGCAGAGAATCAAATGCTCCAAAGATCAAATTCCAAAAGAAAAAGGCCAATTCCTGCAAATGCTTATTACCTCTGCATTGATTTATTAACTACCTTGAGTATGGGATAAAGTGGCCTATGACCTCTTCAGGTTGTGTTTGTTATAACCACTTAAATCCTATATACTTGTTGACAGGTGTCCCCCAAGTGTCTGTACTTGGCCCTCTCCTTTTTCCCTCTACACCAAATCTCTTCGCCGAAAATAGACGATCTACAAGCACACAATACGTCGATGTCCATTATACAACAAGTAGTTACAACGAAGCAATCTGATTGGTTGAAATATCTCCCTCCCTGTGCTTCAAACGAGCATGACAGCGCAGCTAATCAAAATATAAAAATCAGCTGGGCTGATCAGACGGAGTCTCGCAGAGCAGAGCCGGCTAAGTGGCTAGGCTAGCAGTTTGCATGCGACGTTTGCGGCCGTAGTAGCTAAATCTGGCATAAATGTTTTTGTTTTATATATCGAATAACTTAAATACAATGAGATTGAGCTAACAGTTACGTTTTCTTTCTCTATGTGTCCAGTCTGAGAAAAGTTGCCTGTAAGACGGACCCCATGTATTTCCAGGATAACAAGTGTTTGTACATGTTTGTACATAGTTTCAGTGTCGATAAAAAAAAGTACATCAATTAATCAATCAATCAGATCAACCTCTGTGAGTTACAGTAAAACAGCATGCTGTGGGCTGAAGCTAGCACGTGACGACTCCTCACACAACGCTAGTCACCAGAAACAGTAACATCTGAAAGTTTTATAGAGGTGCTGCTGGCTCTTAAGACGTCCATGCGTACAGGTCCAGGCCCGGCGTCTGCTGCTGAGTGCACATGCAAAACGGAACGGCCCCTTCAGTCAAACAATGGCTGTACTGTGTGCGCACGTGTGCGTGTGTGTGTGTGTGTGCGCACGCGTGTGCACAAACGCGTGTCGCGTGCACGTGGGTGGACCGGCGGGGCTGTGATGATTACAGAGGCGAGCGTTTGATCTTTCTTTGAAGCCGACACGTCGTCATCATCACAGAGCACAAAGCACCGGCACCTTCTCCACTCTCGTCTCCTCTACTTTGGGGGCTTTTAAACTGCTGATCAGGCTCAGCCTCTGTGCCTCAAGCCTGAAGATTCATCCTTCCCAATTGCTGTGGTCAGTGGTCAGGTCATGAGGTGACAGGCTGTGGGGCTATAAAGCGCGCAGTAAAGTAAGACTCTCGAGTAAAATGAACATTGCAGATTTTACTGTGTAAAAACCACAAGTGAAGGAGTCACTTCAGGGTAATGTGGGCGTAGAGTAAGATATACAGTAGGTTCTATTAACAGCGTTGAGAGTACAGTATGTGTGGAATGGGGGGGTTTTAGGTTCTATTAACGGTGTGTGTGTGTGTGTGTGTGTGTGTGTGTGTGTGTGTGTGTGTGTGTGTGTGTGTGTGTGTGTGTGTGTGTGTGTGTGTGTGTGTGTGTGTGTGTGTGTGTGTGTGTGCGTGCGTGCATGCGCGTGCGTGTGTGTGAGAGAGAGAGAGAGAGAGAGTGAGAGGTTCTAGTAGGTTCTATCAACAGAGTTGAGATTAGTGTGCAGTTGGAGGTTCTAGAAGGTTCTATCAACAGAGTTGAGATTAGTGTGCAGTGGGAGGTTCTAGAAGGTTCTATCAACAGAGTTGAGATTAGTGTGCAGTGGGAGGTTCTAGAAGGTTCTATCAACAGAGTTGAGATTAGTGTGCAGTTGGAGGTTCTAGAAGGTTCTATCAACAGAGTTGAGATTAGTGTGCAGTGGGAGGTTCTAGAAGGTTCTATCAACAGAGTTGAGATTAGTGTGCAGTTGGAGGTTCTAGAAGGTTCTATCAACAGAGTTGAGATTAGTGTGCAGTTGGAGGTTCTAGAAGGTTCTATCAACAGAGTTGAGATTAGTGTGCAGTTGGAGGTTCTAGAAGGTTCTATCAACAGAGTTGAGATTAGTGTGCAGTGGGAGGTTGTGGAAGTGGTCCTGGACCTAATTCAACCATCTGTGATAATGTCAACACCTGGGATTCAAACACCTGCATGGGAAACAAAACAAGGGGAACCCCCCCCCCCCTGCAACATAGTGTGAGTGTGTGTGTGTGTGTGTGTGTGTGTGTGTGTGTGTGTGTGTGTGTGTGTGTGTGTGTGTGTGTGTGTGTGTGTGTGTGTGTATGCATCTCTGTGCAGACTGAAATGGTGTACCTGTTCATTAGCTAGTCCACGTGTGTGCACATGTGTTTACGTGCATGTTTCTGTGTGTGTGTGTGTGTGTGTGTGTGTGTGTGTGTGTGTGTGTGTGTGTGTGTGTGTGTGTGTGTGTGTGTGTGTGTGTGTGTGTGTGTGTGTGTGTGTGTGTGTGTGTGTGTGTGTGTGCGCGTGTGCGTGAGTTTCTAGGTGGTCCGGTGGCGTCGCAGAGCTGAGTGCTGACATGCAGATGGATTGTCTCAAGAGCCTTTTCTTCCATTCCTAATACCATGACAACTCTCTCTCTCTCTCTCTCACACACGCACACACAAACACACGCACACAGTGACTCTCTCTATTTTTTACACACAGAAATGTCACAATTTTCGACTAAACAATGTGTGAGAGCCTTTTATACCGTATAGTCATAGTCGTGGATTGTATCATGTCAAAAAAGATCAGCCTCAAAAATCAATAATCAAGTGTGAGAGTGTTTCGGTAATTTCTTCCTTCTGTGTCTGTCTCTCTCTCTCTCTTCTGTTTAATGTTTGCCTCTGCCAAACCCTGCCCTTGTATCACCGCTGTGATCGACACACACAAAGACATCCACTGCTTGTGCGCACACACAAGCACACGCACACGCACACGCGCGCGCACACACACACACACACAGGCATGCACGCATGCCCTGTTCCTTCCTCCTGCAGATACAAAGGGTGGCTTGAGGTCTGCGCCCTGGTGTCAGGACCTGCGGCAGAGGTTGGGTTACAACATGGACAGCAACACAACCCCAAAAATTCCTTTCACCACAACACAATGGAGGACGCAGGGGGAGGGCTGCTGTGGCCATGTACAGGAAGTGGCAGGGTCAGAAATGTCAGGGAACAAATAAGTCACCGCGATGGACGGTGCCACCCCTGTGGGTGTGTGATAATTATCATATTTGTTCTATGTACGATAGTATACAAATGGAAACTTGGTTCCATTTGTTTACTCTCAGGCTTAAATGAACACTAAGGATTTTGTGTACCATAATTTTGCCACTTTAATTTGACACTTTAATCAAATTGAATTGAATTGAATTGAACACGGTGTGCCACAGGTTTGGCAGAAGCCAGATCGCTCACGTCAGAATGCAGCATCGATAGTGGAACACCTGACCCTGGATCTGTTGTGAAAGATCCAGTCATCATATCTATTGCTGATAGCGCCCAGCTGGCAATTGATACGACCAGTGTTGGAAAGTAACTAAGTACATTTACTCAAGCTTTGCGACACGTTGCGAGCTTGTAGATCTGCTATTTTCAATACATTTGAAAACCTGTGAAATGGGACCTTCCGCATAATGATGAGCACTTTTACTTTTGGCACTTTAAAGGGGAAGACCACCCATTTTCAATATTTAACTATGTCATTAATATAGCATAAAGGAGTTGTGTGGAAATAAGAAAATCTTTAAATGTTAAAAATTTTAAATGTTAAACCCAAATTGATTTTGGGTTTAACATTGCAAATTACACCGTGATGACTCATCATGGTGTAATTTGCAATGTTAAACCCAAAATCAATTTGGGTTTAACATTTAAAATTTTTAACATTTAAAATTTTTCTTATTTCCACACAACTCCTTTATGCTATATTAATGACATAGTTAAATATTGAAAATGGGTGGTCTTCCCCTTTAAGTATATTTTGATGCCAATACTTTTGCCAATACAGACTATTTCTACAATAGGGTTTTGATACTTTTACTTAAGACAAAATCTGAGTACTTCTTCCATCACTGGATACGACCCGCACCAAAACGACGATGACTGTGATAACTGCCAACTTGTAAGAGTGACACACAGTGATTTAAAGGTCGAGGTCGGATTCACAGACCAGGTAAGCAGCAACGTCTTTTGTTATCTGTGTGATATTTATCAATTTGATGAAAGAACGCGATCATGTTCAGCTGTAACACACTTAACTCAGTTGTGTCGAGTTCAGTTCCACTCAGTAGGGTTTGAGTATCGTACAAGTCAAGTGTCCTGTGACCTCTTCAGCTGAAGAACCACTTAAACCCCACATACTTTGTTGACTGGGGTCCCCCAGGGGTCCGTACTTGGCCCCTTTGCTTTCTCTGCACCAAATCTCTCGTGTGCGAAATTAGCTCCAAGCTCACAATGCGTCACATTGCGACGCCTTGTGAGCTTGTAGAACTGCAATCTTTGTGGAATTATTGCCTGTTCACCTTATGACATACCCAGAATAGGGTATGTCATGTGGTTAAGGGTTGGGAAGAGGGTGCGGTCATGGTTAAGCTCTCGCCATGTCTATCTGGTTTTGGTTGAGGGCACGATTTACGATATCGCTTCACCCCCAGGTGCCATCCAATTCCTCCACAACCACACGTGTAGAGCTTTATGACTGCGAATCAGGGATCTTTTATATAACCCTGGATGTATAGGTAGAGATACATAGGTAGAGAGAGAGAGAGAGAGAGAGAGAGAGAGAGAGAGAGAGAGAGAGAGAGAGAGAGAGAGAGAGAGAGGTGCATTCATCGTATGTGGTGTTTTTCCATGGCTAGCGGTGAATTTGGCTGTGTAAACAATAGTACTATCATGCCTTCTCCATCAAACAGTCTCCTACACAGCACCAGAGATCATATCACACTGGCTATGGGAATGCGTGTCTGTCTGTCTGTCTGTCTGTCTGTCTGTCTGTCTGTCTGTCTGTCTGTCTGTCTGTCTGTGTGTGTGTGTGTGTGGCGCACGCGCGCGTGTACGTGCGTGTGCGAGCGTGTGTGTGCGTGTGTGTGTGTGTGTACAGTACGTGTGCATGCGTGAATATGTTCCTCTACATTTAATACAGCCTTAATGTCCTCACAAGAGTAGAAAGATAAGGAAAAACCCCTTCCAAGTAGGGATGTGTATGGGGGGGAGGGGTCTCGGGTAGAATTACCTTTAGTAAAGGTAAAGGTTAGGGTAAGGGTTAAGGTTAAGCATGTAGTGATGAGGGTCTTAACAATCCTCACTGCATTCCTAACCTGAACCCTTAGGAAAGGATTAGGAAATTAATGTAGCATTACGAAGCAAAACAAAGCTCTGCATGCTGGAATATGTTTACAGTACGTGCAACGGCATGCACGTGCACTCATACATATAGAATATTGAATACATTGAATATTATACAACACACACACTTAGGCAAACACGCGCGCGCACATTCACACACACTCAAAAGCACACACTCACTCACACACACACACACACACACACACACACACACACACACACACACACACACACACCCACACACACATCCAAGGTGTATTCAGTGTCTCTGACTGATAACATACAGGTATGTGACCTGCTGTAAAAAGCTGGTTGAATGCTATGGAGAATGCTTGAATGCTATGGAGAAATCTAAAATAGGATTTAATTAACCCATTCAATGCGGGAACCCGTCTAAAATGTCTTTTAAATTCTAACAGTTTTCTGAAAAACGTATGTGGCACGTATGTTGCTCAAACAAAAATATAATAACTAAGTTCTGGATGTTAAAGACATTGTTTTTGGGATGGAGTTTTAGATGACAGCAACCTGGGGAAAAAAGCACCTAACAACAATCCTGACCACATTAAAGGGCCATTCACAATGAGCACTATAACTATAAATAAAAATATAGTTTGAAGTAGTGGATGGCAGATGGCAGAAGACTATAAAAAGAAATACAATGGAAAACGATATAGTTATAGTTATCTTTATAGTTATAGTGCTCAGTGTGAATGGCACTTAACCCTGGCCTGGTGTCCCAATTTTGGGCACATTTTAAAATAAGTTGCAATTCTTTGTGTGTGGATGCTAATCAAATGTTCAAAAATAGACAAAATAGCAGATCTACAAGCTTAGGTTGACTACTTTTGCTATTCGTCGTGTTGGCAAAATATATCAGGCTTAAGTGGTTAAGACAGTCGTATGATGATGGGATACTGTATAGCTGCCAATACACCGTGGGATTATAATAACCCCAGGTCAAAGGGATATGGCACCTGCCAATACACTGTGGGCTTTCCCTGTCAGTATCTTTAGGATATCATGTTTGGCAACTGTACCAGAGTACCTGTGAACACCCAGCCACATCTCTCACTCAGTAATCACAGTACAAACATGTTAGGGCAGAATGAAAGGAAAGTGTTTAAAAGAGCTACAGCGCACGTATGCACACACACACACACCAACACGTGTGTGCGCACGCACGCACACACACACACGCACACACACACACACACACACACACACACTGGGAAAGTCGGACAGTTTTGAAACTAATCAGATCGCAGCAGTGTGGCTATACACGCACACTTTTGTGCAAGCGTGCACACACAACCGAGGCAAAAAATGCTTTGATAATGGTAACACATCCTAAAGTCATGCTTTGCCAAGAACCTACACATATAGCCTACTATAAAGCCACCTAAAACATTCTCAAGCATGTTAACGGGCGTTAATAGGTATTAAAATGTAATGTGCAAGACTACACTGTAGGTTCATTTCGAGCCCTACTTGGCCAACGTAACTTGGGGATAATTTCTGTTTGCCATCTCGACTCTGTGGCTAACGTGATTGGGCCAATGATACTAATGAAGGCTCTGTTCCATTTAGTGTAGCACAGTGGTTCTCAAACTTTTTAATTTCAAGGACTCCCATAACACTGAGAGTGTACAAATGGACCCCCTGTGTGTGTGTGTGTGTGTGTGTGTGTGTGTGTGTGTGTGTGTGTGTGTGTGTCATGGAGAGTGACAACCCATGCACTCCTTCCTGCCCTTGTTGCCCACGGTAATGGAGTTTGCAGGGACAATTGGATGTGTGTGTGTGTGTGTGTGTGCATGCGTGCGTGCGTGCATAAGTGAGTGTGCATGCGTGTGTATGTGTGTGGGGGTGGGTGTGTGGGTGGGTGTGGGTGGGTGTGCCTGCGTGTGGGTGGGTGGGTGTGTGTTTATGTGTGTGTGTGTGTGTGTGTGTGTGTGTGTGTGTGTGTGTGTGTGTGTGTGTGTGTGTGTGTGTGCGTGCGTGCGTGCGTGCGTGCGTGCGTGCGTGCGTGCGTGCGTGCGTGCGTGCGTGCGTGCGTGCGTGCGTGTGCGCGCGCGCGGGTGTGTGTGCGTGTGCATGAGCGTGTATGTGGGTGTGACAGTTTTTGTCCGGTGATGATAGCATGCTTCCTTGTTGACGTTCTGTGTTGGGGACACATCACCATCTTCCATTCTGGGTCATTCTGGAACGTTTCCTCTCACATGGATGTTGGAAGGAATTTCTAATAGCAACAACAACAACGTCTGTTTTGCTTTTAACAACTTTCACCCTGATGTCCCTCATTTGGGCATGTGATTATTATAATATTTTCCAAGAACTGCAAAGAAATGCCAAAATGTGAATTTCTTGTAACGCGATGCAATGTGTTTTAATTAAGCCACAAGATTGGCTATTTTTTAAACGTTTTAAACAGGGATTAAGTGGTTAATTGGATTAATTTTTGAGTGCTGCGGTGTCCAATGGTTTTTAACCTGACTTTGTGGTTTGGTTAAGGTAATTAGGTTAGATTTAGTAAGCTTAGCTCGGCAGAAGACCTTTGAAGTTGTATACAACATTCTGCGGTTGTTGTCAAAGCAGGGACACAATCCAAAGAGGTGAACAATTATTGCAAAGTAATTTGTTTTCCAAGGACTGTGTCAATTGGACTGCCAAGTTTAGCCCATCACAACTCACCATTTACTTGACATTACTGCTGACCATTTTCCAAAGCATACTGTGGTTTGTATTGTATTGTATTGAGAAAACCCACTGGATTTCATTAACCACAGCCCTAGCATCCCTATATTCTGGGCATGCTAAGCGAGTAGGGTAGTGTTGCATGTTGCAGATCTGCTATTTTGGCAAAGAGATTTGGTGTAGAGGGAAAACTAAGTAAGTACTACTAAGTATGTAGGGATGTAGTGGTTAATGCATTTTGGTAATTAGGCGGCAGGCAACAGAGGGTACAGAGGAAATGGAAACACAACAAAGTCCTGGGGACTTTTTTTGTGTTCTCCTTTTAGCTTTAATCCATTCAATCTGTGTCATTCTGTGTCAAAATGTGTCATTTTAGATGTTTTGCTATAACCATTATTATATACTAATAATTACACTTTGGGCTATTCAAAAACAGCAGATCTACAAGCTCATAGAGCGCACGCACGCACGCACGCACGCACGCACGCACGCACGCACGCACGCACGGACGCACACACAATCTTTGAATATATATTATATATATTATATTTTTCAAAGCTATAATTTTTAACTCAACTCTTTGCTTCTGGGGATTCTACAAATGTCTTCTAAATCCTAACAGTTTTTTTGAAAACAACTTATGTTGCTATAATATCAGTGGTTCTCAAACTCTTTTCATGTCAAGGACGCCCAAAATTATATGTATTTGGCTGCGGTATACAAGCTCATAGCGCGGCACCGAGTGCCGCGCTATGAGCTTGTACATCAGCTATTTTTGAATAGCCAAAGAAACCTTAAGTGACACAGATACGTTCCCGGATTGAATGGGTTAATGTCCTACAACTGCACCACGACGTGCTGTTCATATTTCTGACTAATAAAAGTATTCAATTCAATTCAGAAAATGTTCCACATGTTCCCCATGGTCACAGGCTGAACTCCAGCATGCGTGATGTTGTGATTAGATAAGCCACCAGTATGTCCCTATTACGTCAAATAAAGACTACTTTTATTCCACAGAAGGAAAAAGAGAGACACAGGAACAGTAAGAGTGAGAGACAGAGACAGAGACAGAGAGAGAGAGGAAAGAAAGGAAAGTTGAATCATGTGGATCCCTGGGTCACATGGGAACGACTCGGCTCTAATGTGGGTCTCGCTAGACGAGTGATTATGAATCCCACCAACGTTATAGGATAGACCCACCTTACCTGTGTCTGATTGGCTCCCTGACAGGCATGGTCTTACTGAGGTTAAGGTTAAGGTTAGGTTTAGGCATAGTCTTACTGAGGTTAGGGTTAGGGTTAGGTTTAGGCATAGTCTTACTGAGGTTAGGGTTAAGGTTTAGGCATAGTCTTACTGAGGTTAGGGTTAGGGTTAGGTTTAGGCATAGTCTTACTGAGGTTAGGGTTAAGGTTTAGGCATAGTTGCAAAGACGAGAACTGTCAATCGCAGCGACTACTGGCCAATCACAGCGGGTTTTGCCTAGAACTGCGGTGGGATCCATAATAATACTTTTCAGCCCAAGGACCCCTTTGCTGAGAGAGAGATGAAACAGGGACCCCCTATACATATTGTATACAACTGTGTTGCAGTTAAACCTTTTCATAGATAGTCGGATTCATGCTAATGTCTATTTTCAGAGAGTTAACCTTTTAAACCCTCGTTATTTAGTCAACTTGACCTGTACTCTGTACTTGGTCTGCTCGTTTTCCCCTCTACAACAACTCTCAGAAAATAGCCGATCTACAAGCTCACAACTTGTAGATTGTGAGCTTGTAAATCTGCTATTTTCGGCTAACGTTCCCCATCACACAAGGATTTGGCGGATCCCCCTGTAGTAACTCTGAAGACCCCCTAGGGATCCCGGACCCCCTGTTGAAGACCCCTGATCTATGACATATTTATGACGTACTTGTATGTATGTGATGCCAAATTTGAACAATGTTAACTTTCAGCCAGATCAGAATCACGTTGACTTAC
Organism: Gymnoscopelus braueri; assembly: GCF_963280865.1. NCBI lineage: Eukaryota > Metazoa > Chordata > Actinopteri > Myctophiformes > Myctophidae > Gymnoscopelus > Gymnoscopelus braueri. The sequence continues at coordinate 12,746,809 of NC_137615.1, forward strand.
ATTATAAAATTGGTATAAAATATGTGAAGACAATTGGCGGAGGTACTTCTGTGACCTATACTGGCATATATATATACAAGACATTTGGTGCTGATGATCGGTCCAGCAGTTTGTTGTGACATTAGCTCCTGACACATAGATTGACCCATGCCGTAAAAAAAAGAAATATATATATATCATTTCAAAAGATTGAAAAAAGTATTTTATAAATAAAATGAAAAAGTCATCATCAAAGTAATGAAAATATCATATCTACAAGCTCACAACGTGGTGCGAAGCAACGTGTTGTGAGCTTACAGATCTGCTATTTTCACTAGTTTGGCAAACGTCTTAATTTCTCTTTTCAGGGTCTTGAACGAAAAAGGTTTGGGAACCACTGGTCTGTGGGACACAGGGATACAGCTGCAACAGGCAACTTGGTGAGCCACTAGGGTGGGACACTCCATACCGGGTACATTATGCTATGCTGTGTGTTTGAGGGTCTACTATGGGACACATGGATAGCTGCAGTGGCATTGATGCAGCGCTTGGAACCAGGCCAACACTCCAGAAGAGAAGGGGGGAGGGAGGGGGGGAACAGTGCAGGCCTGTGAGTTGTACAGGGAATGTTGGCTAGAGCATGGGGTGGTCAGGATCAAATTCTCTCTGAGTGGAAGCAGATTCTCCCCTTGTGTAAATGTCTCTGTGTTTCTTCCTTTGTGTGTGCGCGCTTCCTTTGTGTGTGCGCGCTTCCTTTGAGTGTGCGCACACGCGCGCGCGCGTGTGTGCGTGTGCGTGTGTGTGTGTCTGTCTGTCTGTCTTGTTGGTATGTTTATTTGTTTGCCCCGTGTTTGTGTTAGAGCTTTTTTCATTGTACTGCATGTGTGTGTTGTTGGTGTTTCTCGTTTGCCTTTGTCTGTGTGTCTGTGCGTGTGTGTGTGTGTGTGTGTGTGTGTGTGTGTGTGTGTGTGTGTGTGTGTGTGTGTGTGTGTGTGTGTGTGTACGTGTACGTGTACGTGTACGTGTACGTACATGCGTGTGTGTATGAGTCCCAATAGTCGGGAAACGGAGAGAGGCGGGGGGAATTTGGGGGGGCATTAGGACAAGGAGCTGCTTCTGTTCCTGGTTAACTGTTCCAGTGTATCCTCTCTCCTGTATGCTTAAATCCTACCTTGTACCTGGTCACACCACCACGTCACTCCATGAGAATAACTGCTTTTTAAACGTCACACAACACAAAATCCGTCATCTGGGACGGGCTGCGTTCGATATTGCACATCCCAGGCTTCTGGTTACATTTCTAAGAGTTGAAACGTTAGTATCTACCAGCTATAGCAGCTAGTCAGTAGACACTCATGGCTAACGGAACCCATTCATTTCCATTAGCGCTGCTACAAAACAAGCTCAGAGTAACCCTTTAAAAGAAACGGTTTGTAACCA